>NW_027168704.1:102500-292500 GCF_036898095.1 Palaemon carinicauda
GCAGATACTGCGGTTGCCTGCTCCCACACTCCACCTGTGAGAGCTCCACCACCGATGCGCAGTCGACCCTGCCAGACGCATGTTCATGCTGCACCCTCCGTTGACATGCGTGAGCTACCGCATCAGCAGTGGGAAGGTGCTGTCAAGCTGCCGTGTTTTGCCGCAATGCGGCATGCTCCGCAACCCACGGCAGTCCCTCCCACGCACCAGCACTCCGCTTTTGTTGTTGCCAGCTCCCACACTCCGACTGCGGAGAAGGTTGACGATGCACCCGTTTGCCTACAGCCTACCACGGTTGTGCGCCCGGCATGGCTGCCTGCTCCCACACTCTTGTTGTGAGAGCTCCTCCACCCATGCACAGTCAACCCTGCCAGACGTATGCTGACTCCCACAGACACACGGAGCACTCCGTTGCCGTGCGTGAGGTACCACAAGCTGCCGTGTTTTGACACGGTGTGTCAGCCTCCGCAACACACTGTGGTTACCGCCACTCGCCCGCAGCAAACTAGTCAGTCAGGAGTTGAGGCTTCCCCACACAACTTTGGTTGTTGCCAACTCACAGACTGTCAAACAGTTACATGACGTTGCCTTCTGGTCTGCTACTAATACACCAGTGCTGTATGTCCTCACGCTCCTGTTGTGGTTGACAGTTCAGTTTTTGACAGTTCACAGACTGTCAAGCAGTTTCATAACGTTACCTTCTGGTCTGCTGCTTATGCACCAGTGAAACCCTCACTGAGATAACCTAGCTTTTCTCGGACATGGTTCCTGTAGATGAGAAAGTGCTGTTCTCCCTCCTTCTGATATTCCCTTGAGGACTCTGTCATTTGGAGAGGAGCCTTAAGCTGCTTAGCCTCCTAAGGACTTTAATTAAAGCATAACATGCTTCCAGGGAGGGTAAATGGTTCCGCTTCAGTCGCTAACCCCGTCTGTTGCCACACCTGCTCCCATAGACCTTGGGCTTTGTTGCAAGACATGCAGTCCAAGCTTAGTCCTTGATAGAGGATTTTTTACGGAGAAGAACCTTCTTGCCAACAACCTTCCTACCGGTTGGTTGTACGCCCTGTTGACGCTGAGATTTCCTACTCACGTCCGCCAGTTGAGATGGTTCCTCCTCCGGTGCGACCCAGTGTGGGTTGCCAGTCGCACGTTGACGTTAAGCGACTCTCGGAGGTGGTTGTGGACGTTCAGTGTGTCACTAGGAAGACGTTCAACAACCAGCAGAGGTGACTTGTTGTGACGCAGTGCGGCAACCTCAGCAACCCCGATAAGGGGTTGTCTGCACAACCCAGACAGTCTAGACAGTTTCGGGTTGTCGCTGTACTTCCTCGCTTCCCCATGGTTGACAGTTCACAGACTGTGCAGCAGTACCATGATCTTGTGTCCGGCTCCGTCACGCATCCACCAGTGCGACCGGATTCAGCGAGTCAGACGTTGCCCACTCCGTTGCCGTTTCCTCATCAGTTTCGGATGAGGAACCCTCTGATGAGGACATGGCTGAACAAGACGATCAACCCCCAGCCCTGCTATCCATCCAGAAGATGCTGAAGAAGGAACGCGGCCCTGTCAGGCTGTGGATGAGTCTGGTTAAGACACTGTCATCCGTGGTTCAATTGGTGTCACTTGGAAGACTACACCTCCGTCCTCTTCGGTTTCATCTAGCTCTTCACTGGAAAAGGACAAGACGCTAGAAGCGGTCTAGATCCCGGTTTCCGGAAGATAAGTCTGGTCTGACTGGATGAAAGGACTTTATCAACCTTTGATAGGGTCTTCCCCTGACTGTTCAGACTCCCAACCACGTTCTCTTCTCAGACGCATCGGACGTAGGCTGGGGTGCGACCTTAGGCGGTAGGGAATGCTCGGGATTATGGAACTCGAGTCAAAGGACAATGCATTTCAACTGCAAGAAGCTTCTGGCAGTACGTCTAACCTGGAAAAGCTTCAGGTCTCTCCTTCAAGGCAAAGTAGTGGAGGTGAACACGGTCAACTCCCTGCTTTGATGTACATCTCCTAGCAAGGAGGGACCTACTCTCTGACATGGTACGAGTTTGCAAGTGACCTCCTCTCCTGTTCAACAGGTCTAGACTTTTCACTAGTAACAAGTTTCTTCCAAGGCAACTTGAATGTCTTAGCAGATTGTCTCAGTAGGAAGGGACAATAATTCCAACATATTGGACCCTCCACTAGGATGTATGCAAGAGACTTTGGGTCACCTGGGGCCAGCCAACCATAGATCTCTTCGCAACCTCGATGTCCAAGAGGCTCTCAATACTTTGTTCACCTATCCCGGACCCAGCAGTAGTTCTTTTAGATGCCTTTCTACTTGATTGGTCTCATCTAGATCTATATGCATTCCCTCCGTTCTAGATTGTCAACAAGGTACTGCAGAAGTTCGCCTCTCACGAAGGGACAAGTGGACGCTAATTGCTTCCCTCTGGCCCGCGAGAGAATAACTTACCGAGGTACTTCGATGGCTAGTAGACGTTCCCAGAACTCTTCCCCTAAGGGTGGACCTGCTACGTCTGCCACGCGTAAAGAAGGTACTCCAAGGCCTCCACGCTCTTCGTCTCACTGCCTTCAGAGTATCGAAAGACTCTCGAGAACTAGAGGTTTTTCGAAGGAGGCAACCAGAGCGATTGCTAGAGCAAGGAGAACATCCACCCTTAGAGTCTACCAATCGAAGTGGGAAATCTTTCGAAACTGGTGCAAGTCAGTATCCGTATCCTCGACCAGTACCTCTGTAACTCATATAGCTGACTTCCTCTTATATCTGAGGAAAGAGCGATCTCTTTCAGCTCCCACTCAAGGGTTACAGAAGCATGTTGGCATCAGTCTTCCGTCACAGAGGCTTAGATCTTTCCAACAATAAAGATCTACAGGACCTCCTTAAGTCTTTTGAGACCACGAAGGTTGGAATTTAGACGTGGTTCTAAGATTCCTTATGTTAGACAGGTTCGAACCACTTCAATCAGCCTCCCTGAAAGATCTCACCTTTAAGACTCTTTTCCTGATATGCTTAACCACAGCTAAAAGAGTCAGTGAGATTCATGCCTTCAGCAAGAACATCGGATTCTCATCCGAAACGGCTACATGTTCTACATCTTGGTTTTCTAGCCAAACACGAGCTTCCTTCTCGGCCTTGACCAATATCGTTCGATATTCCAAACTTATCGTATGGTTGGAAATGAACTAAAAAGAGTATTATGTCCTGTAAGAGCTCTTAAGTTCTATTTTAAAACCTTTACGAGGCTCGTCTGAAGCTTTATGGTGTTCAGTTAAGAATTCATCTTTGCCTATGTCAGAGAATTCTTTATCCTATTTTTATCAGACTGTTAATACGAGAAGCTCATTCCCTTCTGAATGAGGAAGACCAAGCTTGGCTGAAGGTAAGGACACACGAAGTTAGAGCTGTCACAACTTCCGTGGCCTTTAAACAAAATAGATCTCTGCAAAATATATTCGACGCAACCTATTGGAAAAGCAAATCAGTGTTCGCGTCTTTTATCTTAAGAATGTCCAGTCTCTTTACGAGAACTGCTACACTCTGGGACCATTCGTAGCAACGAGTGCAGTAGTGGTGGGGGCTCCACCACTACAATTCCCTAATTCCAGAACCTTTTTAATCTTTCTCTTGAAATATTTTTGGGTTGTCCGGAAGGCTAAGAAGCCTTTCGCATCCTACTTGATTTGGCGGGTGGTCAAAATCATTTCTTGAGAAGCGCCTAGATTAAAGGTTTTGATGAGGACCTTTAGTATGGGTTGCAACCCTTCATACTTCAGCTCCTAGGAGTCGCTCAGCATCCTATGAGGATCGCGAGGCTCAGTACGGAAGACGTACTTAAAAAGGCAGAGTAATTGTTCAAGTCGTCTTTCTTACCAGGTACTTATTTATTTTATGCTTGTTATTTTGAATAACTGCTAAAATAAAATACGGAATACTTAGCTCATAATGTCAACTTGTTATGCTGGTCTCTACCCACCCCCTTGGGTGTGAATCAGCTATATGATCATCGGGTAAGTTTGATATTGAAAAATGTTATTTTCCTTAGTAAAATAAATTTTTGAATATACTTACCCGATGATCATAAATTAAAGGACCCACCCTTCCTCCCCAATAGAGAACCAGTGGGACAGAGGAGAAAATTGGTTCGTTTTTGACATCGAGTACTTGAGTACCTACTTGACAGATGGCGCTGTTGATGTACACCCCCACCTGTATAGCGATCGCTGGCGTATTCCTCCCGTAGATTTTTTCTGTCGGGCAGCAGGGATGCAGCTATATGATCATCGGGTAAGTATATTCAAAAATTTATTTTACTAAGGAAAATAAAATTTTTATGATAAAACAAAGTTTTATGAATACTTACCTGGCAGTTATATATATATTCGAAGGCCCAGCCACCTCCCCTCAGGAGACAGGTGGGGCATAGATGAACTGAAGTCTTGGACACGGGAATGATTCCTTGGACCACCCTGTGACGGGTGTTACCACCTACCTCCCAACCACCACAAGGCGGTTGCCTCGTTTTGAAAAATTCTGCCGATTTAGAGATATCAGCTATATATATATATATATATATATATATATATATATATATATATATATATATATATATATATATATATATATATATATATATATATATATATATATATACAGTATATATATATATATATATATATATAACTGCCAGGTAAGTATTCATTAAACTTTGTTTTATCATAATAACTCCATATTTAGTGAGGTTTAACTACCCATTCCGCTAGTTAGCGGGCGTAGGGGGTTAGCTTGCTACCGCTCCCTCTCACTCACCGGTGATTTAATTTACTTTGCTTCTGGCTCGGATGGTAAACAGTTGTTGCTGTTTTTCATCCTCACCAAGTTATATTTTGAACTGCCATTAGTGCTTTTTGTTTATGCTTTCTCTTTAATAGTGTGTGTTTGTGTTGACTTTTGCGACCATGCATACTTGCCCTGGACTTGAAGGCCAACCCTGCCTTACCTTCATGTCAGCCATGGACACTAACTGCCACACCCTTTCTCCCACCTCCAGAGGTCAACGGTGTGATTGTGGTAATAAGTGCAATGAGCATCGGAAGTGGGCTGCCTCCCAGTGGGAAAGATTTTGGCGAGGGCGAAAGAAGAAGTCAAAGCGGGATATTTCTCTTTCGAAGGTTCCTTTGTATGAAGGGAAAATAACAAGATCTCTTCTTCTGTCTACCGAACTTCCTCCGAAGCTCCTACTCGTTCGGGTTCTTCTGAGAGACCGTCGAGCAGTAATGTAGACTTTAATTTTTGCCAATCCTCGTCCTTGAGAGAAGGTGTTGCTTCCCCTAGCGAAGTGGCCCCACGTCTCCCCCCCTGGGTAAGGCCTTGTCTATGGATTCTGTGTTACAGGTGTTGTCGTCCTTGCGGCTCCCGGGTCCGCAATGCGAGTGTGCAGCCGTCGTTGACTTCTGAGTTGGATCCTCTAATTCTTGTTGATGTTGTGGTGTCAGAGGCGTCTTCTGTGGCCGCTGTCGACGCCCCTGACCTTCTAGACTCTCCTGCTGTTGCCGACGACTACGTATCCCCTGTTCTGTCCATCCTTCGAGGGGGAAACTAAGTCCATCGTCTGTCTCTCATATGAGTGGTTCTCCCGTCGGGTGAGTTTTCTCATAGAGACTCCTCTTTGGAGGACTGCTGCTCAAGGTCAGCTTGCTGATCCCACGTCGCAGAGCTCGCCCTCTGCTTTGACCTAATGGTTGCCCTTCACCATCATTGAAAAGGCTCTTCAGCCTCGTCTTCACAGCCGTCGCCCACAAAGGAGCTGCCACCTCAGTGGTCTTCTGGCCCTCGATTTTCGCCCTTTCCTGGTCTTTCTCCTGACGACGCTGCGGCTAGTCCTCGGACTTCAGCCCTGGACTCTTCTGCATATCGTTCGCGATCGCCATTGGTGGATGTTCGCCCTTCCAAAGGGCACATCCCTGTTCCAGTTCGACATTCCAGTCGACCTCCTGACCCGTCGTTACTGTTCCCATCTCCTGTACATCCTCGGATGCTCTACCTAAGTGTAGCGGAGCGCAACTCTCTCCAGCTTGCCAGCTCCTTGCAGTGCACCTGTGCTCTCCAACAGCACGTCAGCACCAGCCTGCACTCAAAACTCTTTCCAGAAAATCTTTCTCTCCACTTAGTCAGCGCTTTCCAGAACATTGACGTTCCCTTGACCGCTAGCCTTCTCCTTCTCATCCTCAGCCCCCTCTAATGCTCCAGCGATCTCCCGATTGCCAACGCTCTCAAGCACAGCCCTGTCCTTCCAAAGAGTAGTGTTTGCCAGCTCGCCAGCACTCGCCAGTGCAACTCCACTCTCCAGCTCAAGCTCGTTAGTGCTCCCTGAGACATCAGTGCTTTCATGCTCAGCTTCGGTATCAGGCTCGCCAACGCCCTCCTGCACAAAAGTTCTCTCTTGTACGTCACCCCACTCCCAAGCGCCAGTGGTCAACTGTGCAACAGTGCTCTCCTGTGCCAAAACTCTCTCCAGCTCACCAGCACCCTTTGTCTCGCTGGCACTCTCCAGCTTGCCAGTGCTCACATGCGCGTCAGAGCTTTCCTACGAATTTACCGGAAAATGTGCGCCAGCATCCTCTTATGTGGCGTCATACTGCGCGTTCTCTAGAAACCGCACCAACATCATCCTGCTCAGCGTCTTACTGCGCGCTATTGTTCTCCTGTGTGCTCTCCGGCCCGCTAGCGCTCACTGTCCCACTTGCGCCATGGCCATGAGCAGGTTCTACAGGCTCCTAGGTTTTAAGAAACATGAGTAGACGGTTCACCATCGCATCATTCCCCTCCCTGCAAACGCATTACAGGGCGACCGCCGAGGAAAGGAGGAGGGGTTGTGGAGGATTAATTTTATTTTAATTTATTTTTTTTGTTTTGCCAAATCGAGAGAGAGAGAGAGAGAGAGAGTGAGTGTGTTTATTTACTTAAGTTTTGTCAAATCGCAAGAGAGAGGAAGTTTTTATTTGCTTAGTTTTGTGAGAGAGAGAGAGAGAGAGAGAGAAAAAGTGTTTATTTGCTTTAGTTTTGTCAAATAGAGAGAGAGAGAGAGTTATTTGCTTTAGTTTTGTCAGAGAGAGAGAGAGAATTTCATTTGCTTTAGTTTTGTTAGATCGCGCGTGCGCGAGAGAGTATGTGTGTATGTGCGTTTGTGTGTGCGTGTTTTGTGTGTCCGCGGTGCGCGCCGAAGAAAAAGGGTAATTAGCGAATGATTGGTTGTTGTTGGAAAGACTGTCGGTATATTTGAGGTTGTTTGTTTACCTTTCTAGCTAGGTTAGGGCGGTAATGAATGTCTTGGGCGAAAGCATTGGATCTCTGACTGTAGAAGGAGTCAGTTGTTATTTTTTTTTTGCTCTTCTAAAGCCGGCTGTGAAGTTTTTTTTAAATCGGAGCCGTAATTCCTCCTTTAGGCTCCTTTAGACTCCTTGGAGTTTTAGTTTGGCCTGGAAGGTGGTGTTTGCCAGCCGTGTGCTTTGTATGAATAGCTTGATGATGACGACCTGGACCGTACAATGAACATAGTCAGACTGCGGATATTTATATAAATAGAGAATTTGTGCGTAGACGACCCGGCTGGAAATAAATTTGTTGTTTACGATGATGATGACCCCTTTAATGTGATTGGACAGTTGAATTGACTGCAGGGATTTGTGGCAATTGGCTACAAGGATTGTTGCCAGTGTGTGGAGTCTGTGGACTACGGTTACCACACAACTTATATATTTAATATTTTGGCGTTCTCGCTTATGTTGGTGTTAAATGTGATTTATTTCTGGGTTGTGGTATACGATTGGGTTTAATATTAAGTGATTAATTTTAGTGTGTGGGTAAGTGTTTTTCGGTACTGTGTGTGGGTAAGTGTTTTTCGGTACTGTGTGTGGGTAAGTGTTTTTCGGTACTGTATGTGGACTGACGGTGTTGGGTTTATGTAAAGGATATTATTTTTTTCGATTATTGGTGAGTTCTGTGTACCCACACACACAGCTATAATATATGAATAGTGTTATTTTTGTCTGTTTTAGTGTTAAGTCAGTTTAATGATTTGTGTTCTGTTTTTGGTTGCGTTAATATAGTTTTAAGGCTATGTTTTGTTTTAATTTTCCTTCTGTCCAAGAGTCCAGTTTGAAGTAAAGTAAGGGGAAAGTTTGTATTGTGGGATATTTTGGAAGTAGAGTGATCAAAGGTGTGGGGGTTTGTTTTTGTTTACATCCCGCCACATAAATTTGGCTCCCGAACAGGGACGACTGTTGAAGGTGGGATTGAAACTGGACTTTTGGACAAGGGTAAATAGGTGTAGGAATTACTTGAAATATTAATGGTACTGAAATGGAGTTAATGGAGGAACAGTTGTATACGTTAAAGGAGGAATTGCGGTTGTCTAATGAGCGAGAGGAGAGGTTGTTGTTGGAGAATGCGAGGTTAAGTAGTGAGAATGAGGAGATGAAAAGGAAACTTGGGGAACTTCAGGGAACTGTAGAGAGAGTGGAAGAAGGTGTTGAGATGAGGATGCGAGAAAATGAGAAACGAATGGAAGCTATGTTAGGGCAAGTAATGGGGATGATGAAAACTGTCATGGGTGAAGGTGCAGTCGGAGGAGTGGCTTCTGCTTCTGGTAACGGGTTGATGGCGGAAGAGGATAGGGTAAGTGATAATGGGGAAGGCAGTGATAGTGATATTGAAAGTAAAGGGCCTGGACATAGTAAGATTGGAACGAAGGGTGATAGGAAGACTGAGAAGAAAGGTAAAGATAGTGTGAAGAAAGAAAAGAAGAAAGGTCAGGGTGTGAGTGAGGATGATCATGAATGGGTGAAGGTGGTAAGTAAGAAAAAGGGTAAGAAGGGAATAGTTAAAGATAGGACTTTGAGTGTAGAACTAGATTCATTGTATTCAAATGAAGAGGAAGGCAACAAGAAGGGAGTAGACAGTGAAGATAGTAGTGAGAATGAAGTAGAGGAAGTTTGTAAGACAGTGTTTATGAGAGAGGTACCTAGGTGTGAAAGTTTTAATGAACATAGCAGTAGGGATGTATATGACTTCTTTAGGGAATATGAAAAGTTTTGTCAGGCTAAGTATGGGGATAGTAAGAGAGTTTGGGCTAGGGAGTTGGGAGAATTTTTGTCAGGATATTTGTTGACGATGTATGGGGTGATAATGAGTGTAGGAGAGGTTGAGTATGAAAGTGTAAAGAAGAGGATAATTGAACAGGTAAAACGTATGAAAGGTAGTGTTAGGTATAAGCGAAAAAATGATTTTGATGAAGCACGAATGAAGGTGGGTGAAGCAGTCTCGATGTATGTATGTCGGTTAGAAACATTGGCTAGAAAGAAGTATGGGGACGAAGGAATAAATGAAAATAAGGAACTAATGAAGAAGTTTTTGAGTACAGTACCAGAGAGTGTGTGTGAGTTTATTAATTTGAAACGGAAGGAGAAAATGAGATGGACTAGAGAGAGATTGACTTGGGATGATATTTTAGAGATAGTTGAGGATTACGAGTTGGATAGGTGTATGAAAGAAAGTAAATCTGTGAGTGTAAGAACTGGAATGGAGGAATGTGTGCCAGAATTTGGTAGTTTTAGAGATGCTGTTATGAGAGGGCCAATGAGGGCAGCTGATAGTGTAGTAGATAGAAGTGTTAGGGTGAGTAATGTAGGAATACCCATGCCGAGAAATGACGGGTTTAGACAGGGAAATCAAGTTTGGAGAGATAGAAGTGCTAGTACGCAGCAAGTTAGGTTAGTTAGTGGTATCCGTGAAGAGAGGTGTTATAGGTGTGGGAAGGTAGGACATAAAAAGAACGAGTGTAGATGGGCATTAGGAGCATGTTTCGGGTGTGGAGAGACAGGGCATCGTATTAGCGACTGTAAGAAAGAGAAAGTGGTTAAGTGTTATCGGTGTGGTATGACTGGGCACATAGCCAGTGGATGCCGTAGTAATCGTATGAATGTAATTTGTGGTAATTGTGGTAAGGATGGTCATTATGCTAGAATGTGCAAGGAGCCGCGGGGTAAGTGTACTGAATGTGGTGCAGATGGGCATGTAGCTAGGGTTTGTAGAAAGAAGGGATTAAGTCAGCCAGGATGTTCGGGAAACTAATTAATCAGAGGGTTCAGCTGGGTGAGTCCTCGTGTGTGTGGGGAGTGAATGTGATGCATGTTCGTGAGGGTTTATTGCATGAAGATGTGATGGGAGAAAGAGCACATGATTGCATGAGTGTGAAAATGATTTTTAATGGTGTAGAGTTGGTTGGTTTGATTGATACTGGTTGTGGTGTCAATTTAATGTTTAGGAATGCATATGATAAGGTAAAAGAGGTTTGTGAATTTAAGGGATGTAAGGGTGAAGTAAAAGGTATTGGTAATTTGCGTATGCCTGTGCAAGGAAAGTTGCGGGAAAATGTTATGATTGGGGGGCTGATGATGGAGGATAATGATTTTTACGTGGTCGAGGGAGCGAATGAGAAATATGACGTACTGCTTGGGTATAAATTTCTGAAAAAATGTGGTATGATTGTACATCCAAGTGTGAATATGATAGAAATAAAGGTTAAAGGTAATATTTGTGGGAATTTTATTTAAAGGAAGACGGCAGAGTAAGTACGATGGTGTGGAAGGGAGTGCCGTTGGTAGCAAAGGAAAGTGTAAAGTTATCGGGTAAGAAAGGTGAGGTGATTAGTGTAAAAGTTGCATGGCCGAGCAGTCTGGGAATTTCAAATAGTGACAAGGATGAATATGTAGTGGACGGTATGGAAGCAGGTAATTTGGTGAAAACGAGTGCGTATATATATGATGGTGTTATGAATATGCAGGAACCCAAGGTGTATGTAAGGTTGTTGCCGTGTGTTAGGAGGAAGAGAGTACGTGGAATACGTGAGGGCGATTGCATGGGATGTATGGATACACTGATCAATGTAGAGGATGGAAGATATGTTAAGGCTAGACAGGTAATGGCTGGTAAGGTAAAGAACGATGACGATTGGGATTACGATACGTTGAAAGGAAGAATTAAGTTAGATGAGAGTATAAGTGAGGTCGAAAGGGAACGATTGCTTAAGATGTTATGGGATAAGCGGAGAGTTATGAGTCTCGGTGACGATAATTGTGGGGGGTCAGACCTGCCAGAATTTAAAATAGTTCTCAGTGATGATACCCCCATATTTCAGCGTCCCAGGCATTTTTCTCCGCCTATTGCCAAGGAGATAGAGGAGCAGTGTCAGGAATTAGAGCGTATGAGTGTAATAGAAAGGAGTGAGAGTGCCTGGAATAGCCCTATTGTCCCTGTACGAAAGCCTGATGGAAGTTTACGTATGTGTATTGATTATAGGAAGGTGAATGAGGTGACTGTTAAAGAACGTTTTCCAATGAATGTGGTGTCTGATTGTGTTTATAAGATGCATGGAATGAAAGTTTTTACTAAATTAGATTTGGTGCGGGGTTATTACCAGATGCCTCTGGCAGAGGGGAGCAGGCCCATTACCGCATTTTCAAGTACAAATTGTCACTTTCAATTTAAAAGGTTGAGTTTTGGTCTTGCTAATGCGCCTGCTGCCTTCCAAAGAGCGATGAATATTGTATTGGCTGCTTTCGATCGACAGAAGGTGACTGTTTTTATAGATGATATTCTGATTGCGAGCGAGACTGTTGAGGAACATGCGGTTGCTTGAGGCAGTGTTGAGGCGGTTAATTGAAGTTGGTGTGAAAATTAAGCTTGAGAAGTGTACGTGGTTGTCCAGGGAGGTGGAATTTCTTGGGCATGTAGTGGGTGAATCTGGTATAAGGAAGAGTGACAAGTTTGTGAATAAGGTGCGAGAATTTCCACGTCCCCGGACTGTGCGTGAGTTGCGAGGTTTTCTTGGTTTGGTTGAGTTTGGGCGCAAGTTTGTTAGAGATTGTTCAGGTATAGGGAAGCCTTTAAATGAATGGACGGGTAAAAGGAATGGTTCAAAATTAAAATGGGCTGATCGGATGATAGAAGCGTTTGAAAGGTTGAAGGAAGAGGCCGCGAAAGACGTCACTTTGGCATTTCCAGACTACAGTGAAAATGCGAATATGCTAGAGTTGTATACGGATGCGAGTGGGGTTAGTATGGGTGGTTGTTTGGTTCAAATGCAGAGAGTAAATGGAGAAGAGCAATTGAGAGTAATAGCGTATGTTAGTAAAGCATTTAATAAAGCTGAGAGGAAGTATTCGACGATTGACAGGGAATTGGCTGCGATACGATTTTGTGTGAAAGCATTGAAAGTATTTTTGTATGGTGTAAAATTCATTGTGCGTACTGACCATCAGCCCCTAGTGTATATGATAAGGAAAGAGTGTGTGAATGCAAGGGTTGCTAGGACCATAGAGGATTTGAATGAATTTGATTTTAGGTTAGAATATGTACCTGGAAATAAGAATGTGATAGCGGATGCGATGTCGAGGATGCATGGGAGGATGGAAGATAAAGAGAGTAATCAGAATTCTGAAAGGTTGCCTGAAGGTTTAGTTGTGGAGCAGATTTGTGAAGGGGAAGATATGGTATATAAGTGTATCCTAATGGGTTTAAGTAAGTTAATACAAGAGGGGTTAAATACGGAAATACCGGGTAGTGTAACTGAGCTTAAAAGAAGGGTGATGAATGAAGTGTCAAAAGAAATGGTGTATGAGGAGGAGAATAGTGTACTAGAAGGGGAAGTATTATCAAAGATATTAATGGTGGTAAGTATGTTGTATGGTGTAACTGTGTATTTGTATTTTGGATGGAATCGACCGATGGAATATAGGGCATGTAAGGAGAATGATAGGGAATATATCTTGAGGATGCAATGTAATGAGGAATGTTGCAAATTGTTGAGTGAGAAGGATAATGGTGCAAGTGACCTTAATCTAAGATATGATGGTATAGAGGACAGTGAATATGATGATGAACATATTGGTGAAGTGAGCGACAGAATTGAAAGGAGAGTAAATGTATGTATGCATGGTGTAAAAGGAAGGATGATGACATATGTGAATATGAATGAGAATGAATATTGTAGTTTAATTGATACGGGTGCTCAAGTGTCATTAGTAAATGAGTCGGTTATCAGGGAAATTGAGAGGTACTATTGGGAAGTGAAAAGACAGTGTACGAGTGTGAGAATTCATGGAATAGGTCAGGGAAGTTTACTTGTTTGGGAAGAAGTGAGGTTGAAGGTGAAATTAGGGAGTATGGAAGTGGAACATAATTTTATTGTGATGGGAGAGAATGAAATGCCTAGTTGTTTTTTTATGGGAATAGATTTTTTGAGGTTGCACAATGTGTCAGTTGATGTTGGTAAGGGTTTGCTTTTAAAGAATGGCTGTAAGGTAATAGTAATTGAGGATAATAGTGTATTTATGGCGAATTTTGTTGGCATGATTGATATTGCAAAAAGTGAAGAAGATTTGTTAAGCAAAGAAGAGGTGGAAGAAATGCAAGGTGAATGTTTCGAAATAAATAGGTTACGTGAATGTATTTTAAATGGTATTAGGGTGGAAGAATGGCCGTGTGATTTGGAAGCCTATAAGAAAGTTTTTAAAAGATTTATTGTTTGTAAGAATATTGTGTATTTTTTGCATAGGGGAATGGATGAAGATATATATGTTCCTGTGTTTCCAATGCATGCAGCTGTAAGTATGTGTATGGTAGTGCATGACAGGTATGGGCATATGGGGAAGAATAAATTGTGGGAATGCATGCGAGAGAGGTTGTTTACGCCTGGGTTGAGTCAAATTTGTAGGGATGTAGCGACTACTTGTGAGGATTGTCAGAAGGGAAAGTATCAGAGCATGCATGCAAGTCCGCCTGTTCTGAGGTTACGTATGAAAGAGCCATTTGAGATGTTGGTGATTGATTGTGTTTCGTTGCCTGTGACTGCGAGGAGACATGTGGGAATGATTATTATGGTCGATCATATGAGCAAGTTTGCGTATGCAGTACCCATCAAGAATAAAAGAAGTGAGACTGTAGCGAGAATGGTAAGTCAAGTGATGTTGCCGATGAGTGTGTGTAAGCTTGCAAAAATGTTAAGTGACAATGGTCCGGAGTTTGTTGGATGGGAGTTTAAGCAGATGTTAAGAGAATGGGGCATTGAACATGTGTATTCGACTCCATATATGCCAAGTGCGAATGGTTTGGCTGAAAGGATTGTAAGAACCTTGACAGAAATTTTGCGGATGATGAGTACATGTGATAATGATTGGGATTTATATGTTGGGCGTGCATTGTGGGCGTATAATGCGACTGTGCACAAGAGTACTGGTATGTCTCCGTGTAAGTTTGTGTTGAATTTTGAAAAGATAGTAAGACCGAGATTGAGTGTGTCCGAGAATGATAGAGATGTTTGGAAGAAAGCAAATGAGAGGTTTGTAAGCTACAAAGTTGGAGAGAAAGTGTTAAAAGAAGTTTTTAAATATTTAACTTAGCCGGTGAATATATAATAGCTGCAACTCTGTTGCTCGAAAGACAAAAAACAGTAAAAACTCGCCAGCGATCGCTATACAGGTTACGGGTGTGCCCACCAGCGCCAACTGTCGGCCAGATACCACTCTCGATGTAAACAAAGACTCAATTTCTTCTCTGTCGACGTGTCGACAAGACGTACTTTACTCGCTGTTGAACCTGGAGTTTTTTCACATCATATTTGGTGAAGTACTTTAATTTGGTTTGAGCTTTCGCAGTACAGGTGTTTTTAAATATTTAACTTAGCTGGTGAATATATAATAGCTGCAACTCTGTTGCTCGACAGACAAAAAACAGTAAAAACTCGCCAGCGATCGCTATACAGGTTGCGGGTGTGCCCACCAGCGCCAACTGTCGGCCAGATACCACTCTCGATGTAAACAAAGACTCAATTTCTTCTCTGTCGACGTGTCGACAAGACGTACTTTACTCGCTGTTGAACCTGGAGTTTTTTCACATCATATTTGGTGAAGTACTTTAATTTGGTTTGAGCTTTCGCAGTACAGAGAACGCTGCTCAGTCAGGCTGTGGATGAGTCTGGTAGGGACGCTGTCATCCCTGGAGCAATTTGTATCACTAGGAAGACTACACCTCCGTCCTCTTCAATTCCATCTGGCTTTTCACTGGAAAAAGGACAAGACGCTAGAGGCGGTCTCGATCCCGATTTCCGAAAAGATAAAGTCTTGTCTGACTTGGTGGAAGGACAATATCAGCCTAAGAGAGGGTCTTCCCCTGGCAGTTCAGATACCCAACCACGTTCTCTTCTCGGACGCATCGGACTTGGGCTGGGGCGCGACGCTGGACGGTCGGGAATGCTCAGGTCTATGGAACTCGAGTCAGAGGAGCATGCATATCAACTGCAAGGAGCTTTTGGCGGTTCATCTGGCCTTGAGAAGCTTCGAGTATCTCCTTCGAGGCAAAGTGGTGGAAGTAAACTCGGACAACACCACGGCCTTGGCGTACATCTCCAAACAGGGAGGTACCCACTCACTAACGTTGTACGAGATCGCAAGGGACCTGCTCATCTGGTCAAAAGATCGAGGCATCTCCCTAGTAACGAGGTTCATCCAGGGCGACTTGAACGTCCTAGCAGATTGTCTCAGTCGGAAAGGTCAAGTAATTCCAACCGAATGGACCCTCCACAAGGATGTGTGCAAGCGACTTTGGGCAACTTGGGGTCAACCCACCATAGATCTCTTTGCAACCTCGCTGACCAAGAGGCTTCCAATCTATTGCTCTCCAGTCCCGGACCCAGCAGCAATACATATAGATGCCTTCCTCCTAGATTGGTCACATCTGGATCTTTACGCATTCCCACCATTCAAGATTGTCAACAAGGTACTGCAGAAGTTCGCCTCTCACGAAGGGACAAGGTTGACGTTAGTTGCTCCCCTCTGGCCCGCGAGAGAATGGTTCACCGAGGTACTTCGATGGTTAGTAGACGTTCCCAGATGTCTTCCTCTAAGAGTAGACCTTCTACGTCAGCCACACGTAAAGAAGGTACACCAAAGCCTCCACGCTCTTCGTCTGACTGCCTTCAGACTATCGAAAGACTCTCGAGAGCTAGAGGCTTTTCGAAGGAGGCAGCCAGTGCGATTGCTAGAGCAAGGAGAGCGTCTACCATTTGAGTCTACCAATCGAAGTGGGAAGTCTTCCGAGACTGGTGCAAGTCAGTTTCTGTATCCTCGACCAGTACCTCTGTAGCCCAAATAGCTGATTTTCTCTTATACCTGAGAAAAGGACGATCCCTTTCAGCTCCCATCATCAAGGGCTACAGAAGCATGTTGGCATCGGTCTTCCGGCATAGAGGCTTAGATCTTTCCAACAACAAAGATCTGCAAGACCTCCTTAAGTCTTTCGAGACCACTAAGGAGCGTCGTTTGGCTACTCCTGGGTGGAATTTAGACGTGGTCCTAAGATTCCTCATGTCAGACAGGTTTGAGCCTTTACAGTCAGCCTCCATGAAAGATCTCACTCTTAAGACTCTTTTCCTGGTATGCTTAGCCTCGGCTAAAAGAGTCAGTGAGATTCATGCCTTCAGCAAGAACATCGGATTTTCGTCAGAAAAAGCTACTTGTTCTCTGCAACTTGGTTTTCTAGCCAAAAATTAGCTACCTTCTCGTCCTTGGCCTAAATTTTTCGATATTCCCAGCTTATCGGAGATCGTAGGCAATGAACTAGAAAGAGTCTTATGCCCTGTTAGAGCTCTTAAGTTCTACTTAGCTCGTACTAAACCTTTACGAGGCCAATCTGAAGCTTTATGGTGTTCGGTTAAGAAACCATCCTTGCCTATGTCAAAGAATGCTTTGTCATACTTTATCAGATTGTTAATACGAGAAGCTCATTCACACCTGAGTGAGGAAGACCGAGCTTTGCTTAAGGTTAAGACGCACGAGGTTAGAGCTGTAGCAACTTCCGTGGCCTTTAAGCAAAATAGATCTCTGCAAAGTATCATGGACGCAACCTATTGGAGAAGCAAGTCAGTGTTCGCGTCATTTTACTTGAAAGATGTCCAGTCTCTTTACGAGAACTGCTACACACTGGGACCATTCGTAGCAGCGAGTGCAGTAGTGGGTGAGGGCTCAACCACTACAATTCCCTAATTCCATATCCTTTTAATCTGTCTCTTGAAATGTTTTAATGTTGTTTTTATGGGTTGTCCGGAAGGCTAAGAAGCCTTTCGCATCCTGGTTGATTTGGCGGGTGGTCAAAGTCATTTCTTGAGAGCGCCCAGATTAGGGGTTTGATGAGGTCCTGTTGTATGGGTTGCAGCCCTTGATACTTCAGCTCCTGGGGGTCTGTCAGCATCCTAAGAGGATCGCTGGGCTCCGTAAGGAAGACATACTTACAAGGCAGAGTAATCGTCTAAGTCGACTTCCTTACCAGGTACCTATTTATTTTGGTTTTGTTATATTGATAACTGTCAAAATGAAATAAAAAACTCTTAGCTTATACGATGTAAACATATTTAACTGGTCTCTACCCACCTCCTTGGGTGTGAATCAGCTATTATATATTCACCGGCTAAGTTAAATATTTAAAAATGATATTTTAATTATAAAATAAATTTTTGAATATACTTACCCGGTGAATATATAAATTAAACGACCCTCCCTTCCTCCCCAATAGAGACGCAGTGGGATGAGAAGAAATTGAGTCTTTGTTTACATCGAGAGTGGTATCTGGCCGACAGTTGGCGCTGATGGGCACACCCGCAACCTGTATAGCGATCGCTGGCGAGTTTTTACTGTTTTTTGTCTGTCGAGCAACAGAGTTGCAGCTATTATATATTCACCGGGTAAGTATATTCAAAAATTTATTTTATAATTAAAATATCATAATTGAAAAAGGAAGAATGAATGTCAATAAGGTACGTGATAAGTTTGAAGGTCCTTATGAGGTGTTAGATGTTGGTTCTAGTGGGTTGAGTTATGTTTTAGGTAAAGTAAGTGTGGATGGTAGTGTGGAAAAGGTTAGGGCACACCACAATCAGTTGCGAAAATGGAAGGAGGTACCAAGATATATTCAGGAGAGTGGTATGAATAAATGGCTGAAAACGAACAAGTATGAACCGAGTATGTGTGTGGCATTAGGTTTAGAAGATAGGCAATTGGTGTTAGTAGAGTATGGAAGGAAAAAGAAGTCTGAAAATGTTACTGGGGATAAAAGAGAGGAAAATTTTGTAGTTGTTGGCGGGAATCAGAATAAGCAGGACAAGGGTGTAAATGTACAGGTGAGCACGGAAGATAAATGTATTAATACAGATGAAACTTGGATGCGTATGAATGATACTTATAGTGTGTGTGGTTTTTCGTTAGATGAGGCAAGAGAACGTATGACGAACACGAGAATGAAAGATAGGAGAATGATAAGCAGTATGAATGATTCTTTTGTTAAAGTAGAAAATGGTTTAGATGTAATGGATGAATTGTTGACAGAAATTAGTGGGATTTTCGGGCCAGATGAAACTGAGGTAGATGAAATAGTGAACGATATCTTAGACGAGCAGAACATAGACGGGAATCGTAATAGTACGTTGAATGAAAACGACATGGAAGAAGTGAATGAGAGAGTGCAGGTATATGAAGGCCCAGTTACTCGAAGCCGAGGCCCTGTTCCTGATTGCGACTGGGTAATGAGAAAATAGGTAAGTGTTGTGTGAGGATTTGGCAAAGTAAGGGGGGAGGAATGTGGAGGATTAATTTTATTTTAATTTATTTTTTTTGTTTTGCCAAATCGAGAGAGAGAGAGAGAGAGAGAGTTGTTTTAGTATTGTTAAATCGAGACATTTTATTTGCTTTAGCTTTGTCATTAGAGAGAGAGAGAGAGAGAGAGAGAGAGAGAGAGAGAGAGAGAGAGAGAGAGAGAGAGAGAGAGAGAGTGAGTGTGTTTATTTACTTAAGTTTTGTCAAACCGCAAGAGAGAGGAAGTGTTTATTTACTTAGTTTTGTGAGAGAGAGAGAGAGAGAGAGAGAAAAAGAGTGTTTATTTGCTTTAGTTTTGTCAAATAGAGAGAGAGAGAGAGAGAGTTATTTGCTTTAGTTTTGTCAGAGAGAGAGAGAATTTCATTTGCTTTAGTTTTGTTAGATCGCGCGTGCGCGAGAGAGTATGTGTGTATGTGCGTTTGTGTGTGCGTGTTTTGTGTGTCCGCGGTGCGCGCCGAAGAAAAAGGGTAATTAGCGAATGATTGGTTGTTGTTGGAAAGACTGTCGGTATATTTGAGGTTGTTTGTTTACCTTTTTAGCTAGGTTAGGGCGGTAATGAATGTCTTGGGCGAAAGCATTGGATCTCTGACTGTAGAAGGAGTCAGTTGTTATTTTTTTTTTTGCTCTTCGAAAGCCGGCTGTGAAGTTTTTTTATATCGGAGCCGTAATTCCTCCTTTAGGCTCCTTTAGACTCCTTGGAGTTTTAGTTTGGCCTGGAAGGTGGTGTTTGCCAGCCGTGTGCTTTGTATGAATAGCTTGATGATGACGACCTGGACCGTACAATGAACATAGTCAGACTGCGGATATTTATATAAATAAAGAATTTGAGCGTAGACGACCCGGCTGGAAATAAATTTTCCTTCTGTCCAAGAGTCCAGTTTGAAGTAAAGTAAGGGGAAAGTTTGTATTGTGGGATATTTTGGAAGTAGAGTGATCAAAGGTGTGGGGGTTTGTTTTTGTTTACATCCCGCCACAGGGTCTCCACAGAAGGGTTCAGGATCCCGAAGCTGCCTTCCTCGAAGGTGGATCCATCAACAGCAGAGACTCCTCTCAGGGAACTGTCGGTCCCTTTCCCTTCAGGGCCTTCAGGGGATCTGTCTGACAGTGCGTCAGTCAGTCAGCAGCCCTGGTTCAGGGCTCTGGTCAGAGCAGTGGTGCAAGCCTTCAAGCCTGCTCTGTCTGCCAGCTCTTCAGAGCATTTTACAGGTATAGCAGACCTACTGTAAGGAATCACAGCTTCTTCTCCTCTGAAGAGGAAGAAGGTCTCAGATGTGGTTACTTCCCCTAGGGTAAAGCCGACTCCTATTAGGCTATCAAGGTCTGCTCCTGCATCTTCCACCAGACACTGTCCTACCTCACCTCTGCTGAGGGGGTAATGCCAGGGAGGGGCTTCCTCTCTTCCACCTTCGGAGGAAGTTTCCCCTCGCACAGAGAGTTCACCACCGATGGAAGTCAGGAGGGACATGACAATGCAGCTTTCGATGCTTGAGCCCTTCCTCCTTCCACAAAAGAAACCGAAGGACTCCAAGACTCTTCCTAAGTCCTCTTGAAGAACCTCCAAGTCTACAGATGCAGCCTGTCACTCGAGGGATGTGCGTGACCCACCCGGAGAAGAGCTCTTGGGGGTGGAAAAAGGAGACTTCGCTGCAAGTCCAAGTCCAACGTTGGAAGGAGAGCAGAAAGAGTCGGACCATGCATTCTGTCAGGTTCTGACTCTCATCAGGATTCTCAATGGGTTTATCAACTGAGAGAGTAAAGACAAGGTGTCTTTTGCACCTAGAAGCCCTCAGAGACCAGTGCATCCTTGCCTTGGACTCAGGGCGTGAAGGGTGCCAGGGCTACGATCATCCTACAGCTCTTTGAGCTCTCATCCTCGCAACGTTCCGGCTCTACCACCAAGCTTCTCCCACCTCCTGTCTGCAGCAGAAGAGCTATTCTGAGATCTTAGACGTGCCTCGTCCAACTCCTCTTCTCCCCATACAGGCTACTTTGTGGCTTGATGTTTGGTTAGGGACCTTGGAAATCCTGGTAAGAACTGAGGATTTCTCAAAGAAATGTACCAGGGTTCTCACCATTACTCCCACCTGTACCAGGCTTCTGGGCGTCTCCTGCTTGAGGTGGACCCTTTGCTTCCTCACCTGTTCCGGCAACTAACCCCTTTAGTCTGCCAGAGACTGCAGACAGTGGACTAGGGGAGCAGTTCTTGGGTAACCTTGCCAAAGTCAGTGAGCCAGAAATGGCAGCATTTAGTTCCACTCTCCAGGCCAGCAGACGACAGTGCTAAACATCAGTTTAGGTGGTGGTAGTGGCTCTCAACAGTTCCTGTACAGGTAGTGCCACTCTACAAGAAGGGGCAGAGGCACACTCAAAGGTACTCTTCGGGACAGTAGATGGCAGTGTCCCCCTCCAGGGCAGCAGACGGCAGTGTCCCCGTCCAGGGCAGCAGACGGCAGTGTCCCCGTCCAGGGCAGCAGACGGCAGTGTCCCCGTCCAGGGCAGCAGACGGCAGTGTCCCCCTCTAGGGCAGCAGACGGCAGTGTCCCCCTCCAGGGCAGTAGACGGCAGTGTCCCCTTCCAGGGCAGCAGACTGCAATGTCCCCCTCCAGGCCAGCAGACGGCAACAAGCTTGGACCTCTTTCATGTCACAAGCTGGGTAATTTGTTTGAATACTTTGACCTAGATCGAAAAGGCTCTTTCTTGGTGTTAATTGCTAAGAAATTTGCATCATAAACCTAATGGGACTGTATTGTGAAATAGGACTTTTATATTTTATTTCTTTTTTTTGGGTGTGTGGGTGTCCTAGGAAAAAAAACCAAGTACTTGTGTTTTGTATTGATATAGGGGTGGCCAATTCGTGGGAGGCTTTCTTTTTCAGATAATTTTTCAGTCTTGTATTGTTTTTCAATTCTTATTCCATGTCATAACAATGAACTTTTGTTACTAAGTCGTCTTCCCTTCGTTCAAGTATCCCCAGTACATGACGACAGATGCCCACTTACAAGATGAGGAAGTCTTCAGGTGGACACCTCCTGCCTCTCTCTGATCTGGGCGTTTTATCAAGGCGAGGGAAACCAGTCGTCTCTCCTTGGCCCTCATCGCTCCCTTCCGGCCTCGGAAGGACTGGTTCCCAGACCTTTTTGAGGTCCTAGTGAACCCTCCTGTTAGATTGCTAAAGAGACCAGATCTACTCAAACAGCCTCACTTTCATTGTCTTCATCAGGGGCTCCACATGATTCATCTTCATGCTTGGAGCCTGTCAGGAGGTTCTCAAGGTAAAGAGGCTTTTCATCTAGTTAGCCTAAGCCATGTGATGCTCTACATGTCAAGTTTATCAAGTCAAATGGGCAGTTTTTTTTTTTTGCGCTGGTGCCAGATGAAAGGTCATTCTTCTTCCAGACCCTCTCAGCCTAAAATTGCAGAATTCCTGGTCCATCTTCACAGGGATGGAGGGTATCTGTTGTTCTTGAGAAGGCACTGAACAACACGAAGGCAACCAGAAAGAAAAAACTTGTTAGTAATGTTAATTTGCCATAACATTAGAACCAAAGCAAAGGTAGAGGGAGTGATATGGAAGAGTTTGTGGTAAATGTTCCTGTCTGTGCAGGATTGCTATAAAGCCTTTTGCTGTTCATAATTCTGGAGGAAGGCTCAGAGGTGCATAGCAGTATTAGCAAGACAATTTTGATGATGACTGGAGAGGAAGTACAGCAAAGGAAATAAGACTATGGATGAAACTGTCTTTTTGAAGAGCAAGGGGAAAACTATTTTAAGAATAGAACCAATAATGTCACAGGAGATGCTGTTGATTATAGAATCTACAGAGGATATGAGATTTTTAGATGCCTGAAATATGTAACAAGAACAGATAGAACACAGATCAATGTCTGTGGTTTGTATGTTTAGGAAAAATGTAAATTACAGTACTTTATAAATTTATTTTTATTTTTTGAAAAACTCTATTATTTTTATTGAGTTTTCCTCTTCTCTAACTGATTGTTGTTTTCTATTCTTCCAGATTTTTCTTCTCAAAGGAAGGAATCGTGCACCTCTTGCTGCTAAAGCTTGTAAGCTACTGAAGGTATATGCAAGAGACGTAAAACTGGAAAAGAAAGGGTCATGTTGGAAGATTTTGTTGTACAGTATGATGTCTGAGAATAGGAAGTTTAGTCTTAATTTCCTCTTTGAAGTCTATTAAAAATAATATTAAGGGGTTTTTCATCTTGTGATACGGAGAGGATAATGAATTCTGAACCACCTTTTGAATTTTCAATGAAAAGTGAAAATGAAGATCTATTTTCACCTGCAGTCGATCCAGAAAATAATGATACGTCTGGCAGTGTTGCTCTCTTTAATGATGGCGCTCTTTTCTTGGATCCCAAAATGGAAGTCAAAGTAGAGCCAGAAATATTTGATTCTAGCAAAAGCTACTTGAAAAATTCCTACGAGTACGATGCATCATTGAGTGAAAATGGTTCATTAAGTTGTAAAGGGGATGTCGACGAGGAGGAAAGTGTAGGCACTTACTTAAGGACAATTATGGAAGAATATAAAGGAAAAGAAAAAGAAAGACTTTCATGTGTAATCAGTGGAAGAGAATTATTACAGAAAGATGTTTTGAATCAAGAGGTGAATCAAATAAAAGAGAAGCAGATAAAAAAAAGGATCTTTGGTAATGTTAACTCCAATGCTCTAGCTAGAAAGCGATGCACATGCACTGAATGTGGGAAAGCTTTTCGTGATAGATATGGTCTGTCATTACATTTAAGAATTCACACGGGAGAGAAGCCATACACTTGTAATGTCTGTAGCAAAACATTTACTTCAAAATATAAACTCACTACACATTCAAGAATTCACATGGAAGGGAATCCATACAAATGCAATGTCTGTAGCAAAACATTTACTACAAAATCACATCTCACTGTACATGTAAGAATTCACACGGGAGAGAAGCCATACAAATGTAATATCTGTAGCAAAACATTTAATGTAAATGGAGGTCTCACTGAACATTTAAGAATTCACACGGGAGAGAAGCCATACAATTGCGATGTCTGTAGCAAAGCATTTTCTAAGAAGTACAGACTTGCTATACATTTTAGAGTTCACACGGGAGAGAAGCCATACAAGTGTGATGTCTGTAGCAAAACATTTACTTTGAAACACCATCTCACTGGACATGTAAGAATTCACATGGGAGAGAAGCCATACAAGTGCGATGTCTGTAGCAAAACATTTAATACAAAACTATCTCTCACTAAACATTTAAGAATTCACACAGGAGAGAGGCCATACAAGTGCAATTTCTGTAGCGAATTCTTTACTTCGAAATACTATCTCACTAAACATAAGAAATTACATTAGAGATCTATTCCAATGTCATGAATATGGCAAAACAAATAATTTAAAACAGACTCGATAAACATTTAAGAACTCACATGGAAGAAAAACCATTCTTGCGCACGGACTGTGGTAAGGCTTTGTGCTCTGAAGGTGTCCTCAAGAATCATCATAGGAGGTGCTATAAAATCCGATATTGTGATCTGGAATAAAGGAGAAAAAACTGCAGAGATGACAGATAAAAGTTCTCACCCTTTCTCACAATTACCCTGGCCGTTAGCTGTCAGAGTCGACAAGGGGACGTGGTGCCTCCAAACCGCTCATGCTAAGCATAGAGTAGCACCTCAGATCAGGCATTAGCCAGTTAGTTTTTCAAACTTACACCCACCTAACGGTGAGTCTCCACTGTAAAGATCGTAGGGGTATGTATATAGCGCTGTAACAAAGGACAGATTTGGAAATAATTTGTATTGTTGTTGTATCCTTGTATAATCCTGGAGCTCTTAACACATACTAGTCCTGCCATCACCTTCCCCCGGGAAGTTTTTCCGCAATTGCACAGTGACTTTCAGTTACAAGAGGTGGTGTGAGCAGCGTGGTCCGAAAATTCCACCCACGAAAATTCCACCCACGAAAATTCCACCCACCAAATTTCCACCCACCAAATTCCACCCACGAAAATTTCACCAATGTAAAATTCCACCAACGAAAGTTCCACCCATATTTTCTATATTTTTTTATTTTCTTTCATCTATTTAATCATTAGACCAAATGAAACTTTGTTTATTTCATATCAATAACTGAAGGTTTAAATGTTAACAACTTTTTTTACTATAACTATATATATATATATATATATATATATATATTATATATATATATATATATTATATATATATATATATATATATATATATATATATTTATATTTATATTTATATTTATATTTATATTTATATATATATATATATATATATATATATATATATATATATATATATATATATATATATATATATATATATATAGTGGGTGATTATCTTAAACAACTATCTTCGTTAAACAATCACCATCCTACAAACTAGTATTGAAACAGTTGTTTGTTTATTTTAAAGACCTATCTTCGTTAAACAACCACTATCCTACAGGCTATTCTTGAAACAGTTGTTTGTTTATATTAAAGAAATGTATAACAAGAAGTGTATTTCCTTTTCGGAATATTTACAGAAGCCTTTTCCTGTTAGTATATTTACTCAAGCATTTTTTACTTTGGTATATTTAGAATGTTTATTTCAATTAGGTCATTCCTGTTGGCGTAAAATTTGTGAAATAGTTAAGAAGGTTCAGTATAATACTGACCCTTCGTTTGCATTGAAAGTAAAATGTTTCAATGCTTTAGCTTTTTTACCCATCCACGATGTTGTTGATGGATTTGAACTTCTCTCTGATGATGAAGATCTACCAACAGAATTTATTACTTATTTTGAGCAGACCTATATTGGTGTCCAGCGTGGGAGAGGTGAGCGTAGACGGAGAGTTAAACCTCTTTTCCCTATCGAAATGTGGAATGTACATGAGCGTACTCTAAATAACCTACCGAGGACAAACAATCATGTGGAAAGTTTTAATAGTGCTCTAAGAACGTCGTTAACAAGTATCCAATCAAATTTATGGACACTTTGCTCATCACTCCAAAAAGAGGAAGCTCTAACCCAAACTAAAATTATTCATTTAAGACGAGGAAATGAGGCTCAGAAAAGAAAGAAATATAAGTCTACAAATGAGACTTATAAATCTTGTAGAAAATTATGAGCCATCATGCATATTAGAATTTCTAAAAGGTATAGCACATAACTTGCATGATTAAATAAATTTAATTTCTTTTGTTTTAATTTTAATTTTGCATAGGTTGCAATACGAAATGGATACAATCAATAAATATTATTTTATTTTCAATATTAAACTTACCCGATAATCATGTAGCTGTCAACTCCGTTGCCCGACAGAATTCTACGGGAGGGATACGCCAGCTATCACTATACTAGAAGGGGGTGTACTCACCAGCGCCACCTGTGGCCAGGTACTACAGTACTTCTTGTTGACACCGCCTCAATTTTTCCTCTGTCGTGCTTCCGGCAAGACGTTCTGGGATACGCTTATAATCTTGGAGTATTGTTCACGGCTTTTGGTGAAGTATTTCTCTCAGATTTCGGCTGTCGCTATACTGGAAACTTCTCTATTAGCTTAGATAGCTTTTATTTAGTTCTGTTTAATGGTTAACGATCTTTTTGCTTGATTTGGAATCCCCCTTGACTAACTCTTTGATTCAAGATGTCTGACCTTTCACAAGCCCCACCCCATAGACGATGTAGGTCTTGTAATAGGCGTATTCCGAAGGCCTCGGTAGATCCTCACACCGCTTGTTCTGACTGTAGGGAAAGACCCTGTCAGTTGGGAGATCGATGTGAGGAATGCGCCGGACTTTCGGAACTTGAATTTGTTCGATTCCTGAAATATTCAACCAAGTTAGAGAGAGAGAGAGTTAGGAGGAGTTCTTCTCGCTCTTCACTTTTTTCCTCACCTCATGATCCTCAACCTTTTCCTCCCCCTGTAGTGGCTACCCCCGAACCTACTATTTGTACTCAACCTGATATGTCCGATGTTTTGCGTGCCATTCAGGCTTTAGGTGACAAAGTGGAATCGGTGGTTAGTGACCATAAGTCTCTTATGGCAGAAGTCAAAGAACTTAAGGTCAAAAGTGCAGTGGGAGGTGATAGTGCCAGGGCTGTGACAAGTGCTAGTGTCAGTGCGGTGCCAAGTGCTAGTGTCAGTGTCAGTGTGGTGCGTGAGGGTACTTCTGTGCGTGCCAGTCGTCCTCCCAGTCCGGGACCTCTTGCAAGCTCCCAAGCCCAGGGGAGAAGCAATGTCGAAGGGCAAAAGGGTTCGGCAGGCCTTGATCGGCGCACAGAAGTATCCTCGGTGGTTGCGGGCGTGTCTTACAGAGACCGTCACTCCCACCCGCAGATGATTGAGCCCGTCTTTTACTCGTCTGCTGAAGAAATGTCAGGGAGAAAACGCTGGACTCAGGTCTCAAGACCTCTCAAACGCAAAGTCCAGACCTCAAGAGCTCTACAACCTGGTTGCAGTCATTGGATTAGCTCTGACTCTCCGCAGTCATCAGGTGACTGCACACCTCCTAAGAGGGGTAAGGTGATGCCGCAACAGACCTCATCTTCTGTTAAGGCTTTGCCTCAGCAGACCTTAGCGTCTGTCGACCCCAAGTTGACTTTGCTGCAGTCCATGCAGTCACAGCTTGCGGTCTTAATGCGTGAGTGTCAGGCTGAGAAGGTTACACCTCCTCCTGCGATCGCTCCGCCTAACCGCAGTCCAGTCTGCCAGGCGTACGAAGTTGAGGCTCCTCAGGATACCTTACCGCGTACTGAGTTGCCAGTTACCAGCGGTGTGCAGCAACCTCCGCCTTCCTTAAGGCAACCTCAGCAATGGGAGCAGGAATCTTATGCCTTACTTCCTCCGCTTCCGCTTGCGGTTCCACCAGCGAGGCAACAATCTCTTGAGGTACGACAACCTCTTCCATCCATGAGGCAGCCACCTCAGCACTCGCTGCAGCGACCTCAACCCTCCTCAAGGCGAGAGCCTCAACACCTTAGGCTAGCACCTCAGGAACCTCAACTCGCGAGACAAGAACTGCGTTCTGCGCAGCCGCTACCTCAACTCTCGCAGCTCACACCTCAGGAACCTCAACTCGTTCCTCAGGAACCTGCTACTGCGCATCCGCAACCCTTACAGCAAGCGCAACTCTTGAGACAAGAAACTCATGCCAGGAGTCAGCCACCTCAACCCATGCGCCTACCTTCCTCTACTCTTCTTGACCAGTCTTTGCAGCCTGAACCTCAGGTTTTAACTCAGCAACAGAGACTTGAGGATGAAACCACAAGCGTTTATGCACCCGCTTGTTCAGATTCTGCTGTTCAGCATACCACTGTTACATTACCTCTCACTTCGCTACACTCTGGTGATGAGGTTTCTGAGGAGGAAGCTGCGCACCTGGATCCCTCATCAGACGTGGAAGAAACCAAGTCTTCTCCTCTACCCATTGACTTTCGTAAGGTCCTGGCTCTTTTCAGAGAGGTATACCCGGACCATTTTGTTTCTGCTACCCCCCGCTCTCCTCCATCTGAGTTTTCGCTGGGCATGCAGCCTGTTAAGTCAACGTATACTAAGCTCGTCTTTGCTAGGTCCTCTAAGAGAGCTTTAAGAATATTAGGGGAGTGGTTGCAGTCTAAACAGCAACTAGGGAAGACTTCCTTTATGTTCCCACCTACTAAGCTCACTTCTAAAGCGGGCGTATGGTATGCCACAGGAGGGGAACCAGGCTTGGGAGTCCCTGCCTCTGCCCAGGCTGACTTCTCAAGTTTGGTCGACTCTCCTCGTAGAACAGCAATGAGGCGCTCTAAGGTTTGCTGGACCTTCTCCGATTTAGACCACTTCCTAAAGGGTGTATTTCGTGCCTTTGAGATGTTCAATTTTCTAGACTGGTGCCTGGGGGCCCTTAGCAAGAAGACCTCCCCTGCGGACAAGGACTCGGCCATGCTTTTAATGTCCTGCATGGATAAAGCAATTCGGGATGGATCTGGCGAGCTTGCTTCAATGTTTGTGTCAGGAGTTCTTAAGAAAAGGGAGCAACTTTGCACCTTTCTTTCTTCCAGCATCACACCTTGTCAAAGGTCTCAACTCCTTTTCGCTCCGCTTTCTAAGTTCTTGTTTCCCGAAGAGCTTATCAAGGACTTGTCTGCGGCCCTGATTCAGAAGGACACTCATGATCTTGTGGCCTCTTCAGCTCGTAAGACTAAGGTTGCTCCCTCAGTTCCCAGGACTTACCGCACCCCAGTGGCTGATACTCCTGCTACAAGGTTTATTCCGACCTTTCGTGGTAGAGCCCCCAGCCGAGGAAGCTCCCGTCCAGACTCTTCCAGGAGCAAGTCTAGGAAAGGTCCCAAGACTTCAAAAGGTAAACACTGACTCTCCTCCTCTCCAGACAGCAGTAGGAGCCAGACTCAAGATCTTCTGGCAAGCTTGGGAAAGGAGAGGTGCAGACGCCCAGTCTGTCAGGTGGCTGAGGGAGGGTTACAGGATACCATTCTGCCGCAAACCCCCTCTGACCACTTCTCCCATCAACCTCTCTCCCAACTACAAGGAAAAGGACAAGAGGCTAGCGTTGCACCAGGAGGTGTCGCTCCTGTTACAGAAGAAGGCAGTGGTTATAGTCCGGGACCATCAATCCCCGGGCTTCTACAACCGTCTCTTTCTGGTGGCCAAGAAGACAGGAGGTTGGAGACCGGTGCTGGACGTCAGCGCGCTCAATGCTTATGTCACCAAGCAGACGTTCACTATGGAGACGACGAAGTCGGTCCTAGCAGCGGTCAGGCAGGAGGACTGGATGGTCTCGTTGGATCTGAAAGACGCTTACTTTCACGTTCCTATTCATCCAGACTCCCAACCTTTCCTGAGATTCGTTTTCGGAAAGGTTGTGTACCAATTCCAAGCCCTGTGTTTTGGCCTAAGCACAGCTCCTATGGTGTTTACGCATCTGATGAGGAATATTGCAAAATTCCTCCACTTATCGGACATCAGAGCCTCCCTTTATTTAGACGACTGGCTGTTGAGAGCCTCCACGAGTCGTCGCTGTCTGGAGAGTCTCAACTGGACTTTGGACTTGATCAAGGAACTGGGTCTGTTAGTCAACTTAGAAAAGTCCCAGCTCATTCCCTCCCAATCCATTGTTTACCTGGGAATGGAGATTCGGAGTCAGGATTTTCGGGCTTTTCCATCGGCCCCAAGGATAAGCCAAGCCCTAGATTGCATCCTGATCATGCTGAAGAGGAGCAGTTGCTCGGTGAGACAGTGGATGAGTCTCACAGGGACCCTGTCATCGTTAGCCCTGTTCGTCGAGTTAGGGAGACTCCACCTCCGCCCTCTCCAATTCCATCTAGCAGCTCATTGGGACAAGGAATTGACGCTCGAAGCAGTCTCTATCCCGGTCACCAAAGAGATGAAGACCACTCTCTTATGGTGGAAGACCAACCTCCTTCTCAAGGAGGGCCTATCGTTAGCGATTCAGACCCCCAATCTTCATCTCTTCTCGGATGCATCAGACTCGGGCTGGGGCGCGACCTTGAACGGACAGGAATGCTCGGGAACGTGGAACAAGGAACAGGAAACGCTCCACATCAACTGCAAGGAGCTACTGGCAGTTCATATGGCCCTATTGAACTTCAAGTCCCTCCTGCTAGGCAAGGTGGTGGAGGTGAACTCCGACAACACCACAGCCTTGGCTTACATCTCCAAGCAGGGAGGGACCCATTCGAGGAACCTGTACGAGATAGCAAGGGACCTCCTCATTTGGTCAAGAAGTCTAAACCTCACCCTAGTAACGAGGTTCATTCAGGGCAACATGAACGTCTCAGCAGATCGCCTAAGCAGAAAAGATCAGGTCATCCCCACGGAATGGACCCTTCACAAGAGCGTGTGCAACAGACTTTGGACCTTGTGGGGTCAGCCTACAATAGATCTGTTTGCCACCTCCATGACCAAGAGGCTTCCTTTGTACTGTTCCCCAGTTCCAGACCCAGCAGCAGTTCATGTGGATGCTTTTCTGCTGAATTGGTCCCATCTCGACCTTTATGCATTCCCACCGTTCAAGATCATCAACAGAGTCATTCAGAAGTTCATCTCGCACGAAGGGACACGGCTGACGCTGGTTGCTCCCCTTTGGCCTGCAAGAGAATGGTTCACAGAGGTACTACAATGGCTGGTCGACGTCCCCAGGACTCTCCCTCTAAGAGTGGACCTTCTACGTCAACCTCACGTAGACAAGTTGCACCCAAACCTCCACGCTCTTCGGCTGACTGCCTTCAGACTGTCGAAAGATTCGCTAGAGCTAGAGGCTTTTCGAAGGAGGCAGCCAGTGCGATTGCCAGAGCAAGGAGGGTATCCACTCGTAGAGTCTACCAATCCAAGTGGGAAGTCTTCCGGAGCTGGTGTAGAGCCAATGCAGTTTCCTCTACCAATACCTCTGTAACCCAAATAGCTGACTTCCTATTACATCTAAGGACTGAGAGATCCCTTTCGGCTCCTACGATTAAAGGGTACAGAAGTATGTTGGCTTCAGTTCTCCGCCACAGAGCTTTGGACCTTTCTTCCAACAAGGACCTTCAAGACATCCTTAAGTCTTTTGAGACTTCTAAAGAACGTCGTTTACCCACTCCAGGCTGGAATCTAGACGTAGTCTTAAGGTTCCTTATGTCGCCTAGGTTCGAACCTCTCCAGTCAGCTTCCTTCAAGGACCTTACCCTCAAGACTCTTTTCCTCGTCTGCCTTGCAACAGCTAAAAGAGTCAGTGAGGTTCATGCCTTCAGCAAGAACATTGGGTTCACATCCGAATCTGCAACATGTTCTTTACAGCTCGGATTTTTAGCTAAGAATGAACTTCCTTCACGTCCTTGGCCTAGATCGTTTGAAATTTCTAGCCTTTCCAACATGGTAGGTAACGAGCTAGAAAGAGTTCTTTGCCCTGTCAGAGCTCTGAAATATTATCTTAATAGGTCAAAACCTATACGAGGACAGTCAGAAGCCTTATGGTGTGCAATCAAGAAACCTTCGATGCCCATGTCCAAAAACGGAGTTTCGTATTATATAAGGCTTCTGATTAGAGAAGCCCATTCTCACATGAAGGAGGAAGACCTTGCTTTGCTGAAGGTAAGGACCCACGAAGTGAGAGCCGTAGCCACTTCGATGGCCTTTAATAAGAACCGTTCTCTGCAGAGCATAATGGATGCAACTTATTGGAGGAGTAAGTCAGTGTTTGCATCATTTTATCTTAAAGATGTCCAGTCTCTTTACGAGAACTGCTACACCCTGGGACCATTCGTAGCAGCGAGTGCAGTAGTAGGTGAGGGCTCAGCCACTACATTCCCTTAATCCCATAACCTTTTTTAACCTTTCTCTTGAATGCTTTTATTGTTGTTTTTATGGGTTGTTACGGTAGGCTAAGAAGCCTTCCGCATCCTTTTGATTTGGCGGGTGGTCAATTCATTCTTGAGAAGCGCCTGGGTTAGAGGTTGTGTAGAGGTCCTTTAGTAGGGGTTGCAGCCCTATATACTTTAGCACCTTAGAGTTGATTCAGCCTCCTAAGAGGAACGCTGCGCTCAGTAAGGAAGACGAACTTAATAAAGGCAGAGTAACGGTTCAAGTCGACTTCCTTACCAGGTACTTATTATTTCATTGTTATTCTGAGATAACTGATTATATGAAATACGGGATACTTAGCTATCCTTTAGTCATGTACACTGGTTTTCACCCACCCCCCTGGGTGTGAATCAGCAACATGATTATCGGGTAAGTTTAATATTGAAAAATGTTATTTTCATTAGTAAAATAAATTTTTGAATATACTTACCCGATAATCATGATTTAATTGACCCACCCTTCCTCCCCATAGAGAACCAGTGGACCGAGGAAAAATTGAGGCGGTGTCAACAAGAAGTACTGTAGTACCTGGCCACAGGTGGCGCTGGTGAGTACACCCCCTTCTAGTATAGTGATAGCTGGCGTATCCCTCCCGTAGAATTCTGTCGGGCAACGGAGTTGACAGCTACATGATTATCGGGTAAGTATATTCAAAAACTTATTTTACTAATGAAAATAACATTGTATCAAAAATTGTCTGTTTCCTTTACCATATATATAACAGTAATTTCAACCTCACTTTCAATGGATACAATCAATAACTATCATTTTATGTTTTAAAAATTGTTTGTGTTTCCTTTCCCATATGAATAATAGTAATTTTAACCTCACTTTCAATGGATACAATCAATAAATATTATTTAATGTTTTAAAAATTGTCTGTGTTTCCTTTCCCACACGTATTACAGTCATTTCAACCTCACTTTTATGATTAAACATACATGAAAGACAAGATGTAGAAATTTTTTGTGGGTGGAATTTCCGTGGGTGGAACTTGACGTGGGTGAAATTTTCGTGGGTGGAATTTGGTGGGAGGAATGTTCGTGGGTGGAATTTTCGTGGGTGGAATTTACATAGCACCGTGAGCAGAGTGGTTGGTTCAACTCTTGCTTTCCCTTCGCTAACTAGCTAAAAGTTTTACAGCTAGTTCCAGCTGTTGCCAAAATGCATTTCCATTGTAAAGAGCTCCAGGTTTGTATAGTTGGGAAAAATACAAATTATTTCCAAATTTGTCATATTAGCATAATTATTACTATTAGAAGCCAAGGGGCAAAAGTGAATTGCCACTAGCCCAAGGGACCAAATAGTTGACAGTCTGGTGCAGTGAAGAAACAGGAATGTAAAGAATAAACTATATAAGAGAAGAATGAGATTATTTTAAGATAGATAACAATGTTGAATAAATAAGCATTATGAAAACTTGGAAAGGAAACATCATCAACAGAAAAACCTTTGTACTAAGTTTGAACTTGTAAATATCTGCTGATACAGTTGCAGGGGCAGTAGTTTATTGGCTTGGTCACAGCCTAAATAAAGCTTAGAAGATTTATGTGATTTTCTTGATGTAATCTCTTTTATGGTCTTAGTGATTAGTTTAGGTTTTATAAGTTTCATTGGATTGTCCTTGAGAGGAGAATCTTGATTAAAATATCTAAATATTTGGTTTTTCTTTCATTTCCACAAATGCTCTTCTCAAACATTTCAATCTGCATTGGTCTTTCTGGAGAGACAGTTTCTCATAAAATGATTTTACAGCATTCTTAGTACAGTACTGTATTCAGGTTTCACAAGAATGAAGTTAAGATTTAAAGATATTTTGTTGAGTAATATTTTAAGTCCCAGGGCTGGGTCTTGTGGGTAAAATCCATAACCCAATTTATTTAAAAATAAATTCTACAGGTTTCAGTATTAATGTGAGTTTACAAAATTGAATATGTGATGTTGTTAATTAAGTTTACAGTACTGTATATTGATTGTATTTGTGGTATAGATCAGTAATCATGTCCAGAGGCTGTCATGGTTTGTTTTTGGAAATCCCATTTGTTTGGACTCATAGCTCACCCTAATGTTAACTGTACTAAATGCAATCATTTGGGTCTAATTTTGGGTCAAGTTAGTTGTTGGTGTTTGCATATGGAAAATAGAAAACTGAAGGATTAAAAGCAATATTTTTATTTTGTAACTTTAAAGAAGTATTTGTTCCGTCATTATACCTTCGCTGTTTATAGGGATATTACTTTTGGTATACCCAGCTACTGGTATTCTGTCATTTCCTCCACCCTTCTTCATCTCTTTCTCACCATCATCATCATCATCACCACCACCAAATCCTGAGGCGATAGCACCGTGGGTGAAGGGGCAGGCCTGGATAGCTGGAAGCCCTTAGCCCACGACTGCACTCAGGCGGCGAGTCTAAGATTCAGTTGCTCTCTGGTGACGGTGCCGTGACACCAGAGTTCGGCAGCTGGACCCGTTACTGGGCTGGCCTATTGAGGACACCGCAGCCCACCCCACATGGGGAGGCCCCTAGAAATGGTGGGGTAAACATCGGACACGGCAAACCCGTCTGGTCAGCTCACCGTGGCTAGCGGACATCCCACTAATGCGGACGAAACAACAAGAAAAAAAATATTAACCTTAGGTGCGTGGAACATCCGCACCCTCCAAGACGTGACGAACACCAACCGCCCGGAACGACGTACAGCCCTCGTCTGCAAGGAGCTAGCCCGCTTTAATGTTGACGTGGCGGCTCTTAGCGAGACCAGACTACCCGAAGAGGACAACATCAGGGAAGCTGAAACAGGCTACACCATCTTCTGGAAAGGCAAGGCCCCAGAGGAGCCTCGCATCCACGGTGTCGGCTTCGCCATCCGTTCCCAGCTAGTGCAGCAGCACAACCTCGCTCCCAAGGCTATCGGTGAGCGCCTGATGACTGTCCGCATCCCCATCACGAGGGACAGACACCTCACCCTGATCTCTGTCTACGCCCCGACTATGACCTCAACCGATGATGACAAAGCTGCCTTCTATACCCAGCTCGACCGCACCATCCAGGCAGTGCCCGCCAATGACAAGCTCCTTGTGCTTGGCGACTTTAATGCCCGAGTAGGCAAATACCATCGCCTGTGGGAGGGAATCATCGGCCGCCATGGCATTGGAAATTGCAACGCCAATGGCCTACTCCTACTGGGTCTGTGTGCAGAACACCAACTTGTGGTAAGCAACACCATCTTCCATTTACCAAATCGACAAAAGACCACAGGGAGACACCCACGGTCTAAACACTGGCACACCCTGGACTACGTCCTGACCAGAGCCAGAGACCGAGGAGACGTCCGCATCACCCGATCCATGCCCAGAGCGGACGACTGCTGGACGGACCACAGACTCCTCATCTCCCGACTCTCCGTGACGACCCTACGACCACCCAGAAGGGCACCTGACAGCGTACCTCACCAACGCTTTGATTGTAGTAAGCTCCGCAACCCACAGGTGGCACAGAACTACAAGGAGGCCTGCGAACAACACCTTGCAGACCCCGTGGGTCAGGCCACTGTTGAGCACCACTGGACCACCCTCAGAAACGCCATGGCCCGTGCCGCGGAGGAAACACTAGGCTACACCACCAAGAAACGGCAGGATTGGTTTGATGAGAATGATGCTACCATCTCTCTTCTCATTGAAACCAAACGACAAGCACGCCTGACTTTGGAAAACCAACCAACAGCAGCTAACAAATGTGCTCACAAGGTGGCTGAAGCTTGTTGCCAGGAGGGATCCGTGAAGCCCAGAACACCTGGTGGCAAAGAAAAGCTGCAGAAATACAGAGTTTCGCTGACCAACGTGACCTGCGCAGCTTCTATGCAGCAACAAAGGAAATATTCGGTCCCACACTGTCATCAGTGGGCAGCCTGAAGGATGCGTATGGGGCCACGACCATCACCAAGAGCGAGGGCATCCTGGCCAGGTGGAGGTCTCACTTTGAGAACCTCCTCAATGACCAAGCAGACACCACAGACGATCTGCTGCGAATGACCCCGCAGCATCCCGTCCGTCACTGGATGGCACTACAACCCTCCATCCATGACTTCAACAAGGCCCTGCAGCGCATGAAGCCCGGCAAAGCCCCAGGGCAAGACAACATCCCGTTGGAGCTCCTCACTCATGGTGGCCCCGGTTTGAGGAACCGTTTGATGCACCTTATACTGAAAATATGGGAGACCAAGACCCTCCCCAGTGACTTCCGTGATGCAAACATTGTTACCATCTTCAAGAAGGGAGACAGGGAGAACTGTAACAACTACCGGGGAATATCACTACTAAGCATCGCGAGTAAGATTTTCGCTCGAATTCTCCTTTACCGCCTCCTTATTCTCGCAGAAGACGTCCTGCCAGAGTCCCAGTGCAGCTTTCGACCTTCCCGCGGGACCATAGACATGATCTTCTGTGCGCGTCAACTACAAGAGAAGAGCCTCGAACAACAACAGCCCATAATGTTCATCTTCTGGGATTTGAAAAAAGGCCTTCGACAAAGTACCTCGACCTGCCATGTGGGCTGTCCTCAAAAGATATTGCTGCCCACCCGATTTTGTCAAGCTGGTGCGTGCCCTCCATGACGGAATGGTTGGGAGAGTCTGCCACCAGAACTCTCTTTCAGACCCATTCCCCATCAACGGCGGCCTGAAGCAGGGCTGTGTTCTGGCCCCAACGTGTTTCTCGCTATACACCGCAGCAATGCTCAACGAGATTCCCCCAGACACACCCTCAGTCGACCTACGTTTCCGCATGGATGGAGGCGGTTTCAACCTCGCCAGACTCCGCGCCAGAACCAAGACCACCTTGTGTGCAGTGCGAGAACTGCAGTATGCTGACGACAGTGCCACCCCAGGTCAGACGGCAGAGGACCTGCAGTCGTTAGCTGATGCATACAACTCTGCCTACGAATGTTTTGGGATGCAAGTCAACACAGATAAAACCAAGACCCTCGTCCAACGTCCACCAGGACTGATGCTCCCAAACTTCAATACCACAGTGAATGACCAACCGTTAGAACAGGTGGACCAGTTCTCCTACCTAGAGAGCATCCTAACATCAGCTCCCACAAGCAAAAAGGACATGGAGAACAGGATCAGGGCAGCCCACTTCGCCTTTGGCCGACTCAACTGTCGCGTATTTAACAACCACGCACTGACAATGACCACCAAAATAATGGTGTTCAGGGCAGTAGTCCTCTCCACGCTCCTGTATGCATGTGAAACATGGACGCTATATAGAAACGATATTAAAAACCTAGAACGCTTCCAACAAATGGAACTGAGGCAGATCTTGAAAATCCCCTGGGAGAGCCACACCACCAACATTGAAGTCTTAGAACGTGCCTCGCTGACCAGCGTGGAGGCCACCATCATCCACCACCGCCTCTGCTGGATAGGACACGTGCATAGGATGGATCCATATAGGCTCCCAAAGAAAATATTCTACGGAGAACTGACCCAGGGCACCAGACCACGAGGAGCCCCGAAAATGCGCTATAAAGATCAACTAAAGCGCACCCTGGCTCTAACTGACATCGATCCTTCCTCATGGGAAGAAACAGCCAGGGACAGGAAAACCTGGAGGAGTACAGTACACCATGGCACCGTGGACTTCGAGGAGAGGAGGAGACAAAATGAGGAGGCTAGGAGGAGAAGAAGGAGAGAGCGATTAGAACAACCCCGCCCACCACCTACCCTCCCTTGTGAACACTGTCCGTGACTCTTCCACCACAGACTAGGACTTAACAGCCACATCAAACATAAGCACCCACCCCATAGATAGGAGGCTGATGGCTAATGACAGAACCCAATACTCGGACACTAGTGGGCGCCGACGACGACGACGACTTTCGGTGAGGCTGGAAGATGAGCCATAAGACTTTTAGTGAGGGATAACTACCTAAACCGCCAGTTAGCGGGAAGGTTGTGGGTAGCCGGCTACCCTGTTCACTCACACAGTGGGCTGAGCATCTACTTTGCTTTTGGCTTGGTGGAGAATGGACATTGCTGCTCTCCTGCTCCCTTCCCTTTTTGACTTGCCATTGAGTGATAGCTTTGAATTATTCTTTGTATGTGCCGTAACTGGAATATGAACTTACACTATTCAATAGGGGTATTACTTTCAGTGAAGCTGAAATGACGAGTCATTAAATTTTATGAATAGTACTTACCTGGCAGTTATATATATATATAGCTGATATCTCTAAATCGGCAGAATTTTTCAAAACGAGGCAACCGCCTTGTGGTGGTTGGGAGGTAGGTGGTAACACCCGTCACAGGGTGGTCCAAGGAATCATTCCCGTGTCCAAGACTTCAGTTCATCTCTGCCGGCTGGATCGAAAACATTGTCGGTCCAACATTGAGAGTTTTTCGAATCTTTTTCCCTTCGCTTTTTTGGACTTCGTTTGGTGAAGTACACTGATTTAGGGATTTGGCAATCGTGTTTTGTTATTTTTATTGTACTATTTACTTTGTTTATCATGAGTGAAAACTTCATTTTTGTTTGTGCACTATATTTTAGGTGCAAAGTTTTTTATCCTGATGACCGAAATACGTTCTTCCAACTCTATGACGTCACAGTCGTGTGACTTAATCTTCATTGTATGACTTGCAAATTCTCTTTATTTGTTTTTTTCATGTAAAGAATGGGAGGAATTCCACTTATATAAGTTTTTTACTTTTAATGTAAAATTTTAAAGAAATATTTGTCCATTTAGTATTCGTTCTTTAAATCATCGATCTAATTTCATAAATTAATAGAACTAGCGTATGGTTAATTTACGCTGTTAGTTCTCGTTTCTATCGATGCAGTCCCAACATGCCTTGGTAGCGTTCTTTTCGATATGGGAATTAAAGTGTTGGCTATTTACTCCAACGACAACGATATGGGAATTCTAGTTTTAGTATTTTCATTTATATGTTCCTATTGTTTACATTTATATATATAGATACGTTATTGCTATATCTGTTCTTTTTATCATTACAATTCGCTTGTTTTTGAAAACCCTTTGAATTAATTGTGGATTACATTTGTTTTCCCATTTTCTGTTCATTTTAATCTTTAACGTATAACTTTTCCGGCGTTTGTATGTAACTACCGGGTAGGTATTTATGACATTTAATTTTACCGGTGGTTATATGTAACTACCGGGTGAGTGTGTTCAACATCTATTTTTAATCTCAACTCTTGCCCGGTGGTTTTTTCTTTTTGTGACCGCCGGGTAAGTATGTTTGAAAGTTTATTTTATTATGGAAATGTCAGTTTAATATTTTATAAAAATATTTTGTTACAGTTTATATAGCAAGTACTAGAGACGATTTTGCTTTCTCGTTCAAGCCCGTGGCAGAAGAATTATTATGGTCTTTTGTGTAAGAGTTTAACCCTTTTACCCCCAAAGGACGTACTAGTACGTTTCACAAAACTCATCCCTTTACCCCCATGGACGTACCGGTACGTCCTTGCAAAAAAATGCTATAAACATTTTTTTTTTTCATATATTTGATAATTTTTTGAGAAAATTCAGGCATTTTCCAAGAGAATGAGACCAACATGTCTTCTCTATGACAAAAATTGAGGCTGTTAGAGCAATTTAAAAAGAATATACTGCAAAATTTGCTGGGGAAAAAATAACCCCTTGGGGGTTAAGGGTTGGAAATTTCCAAAGAGCCTGGGGGTAAAAGGGTTAATAGTGCAAGTTTCAGTGCTATATTAGGCATTGGATTCTTTCAGCACAGTGGACGTAGTTTTCCTAGCCTTAGACCTCTTCCAAGCTCCCCGGCCCATGGGAGAAGGAACATTGATCGGCGAAAGGAAACGAGAGGCGTTAGCTCACGAGCAAACGCCCTCGCGAGCGTTCCTGTTAACGTTCCCAAGAATGCTCGCCCTTGCCATGGGAAAGAAAAGAGCGTTGGACGTTAAGATTCTTACACTGCTTTTAGAGTTTCGCGTTGCATCACTTTTGATTTTAATGGCAATACTATAAGTCATAGATATTCGCTGATAATATCAATGCTTACAAACCATCATTGACTCGGCTTTTGTCCCAGAGCGCCAGTCGGCCTTATAAAACCCTCTGGTCGGAACCGAACGTGACGAGCGGCATAATGAATATCATTTTGCCTTAACGCTCGGCGCTAAGTCTTTCAAGACAGGACGAATGCAGCCTCGTCTTTCAGGGCGAATGCAGCCTCGTCTTTCAGGGCGAATGCTGCCTAGTCTTTCAGGGCGAATGCAGCCTCGTCTTTCAGGGCGAATGCTGCCTCGTCTTTCAGGGCGAATGCAGCCTCGTCTTTCAGGGCGAATGCAGCCTCGTCTTTCGGGTCGAATGCAGCCTCGTCCTTCGGGACGAGTGCAGCCTCGTCCTTCGGGACGAGTGCAGCCTCGTCCTTCGGGACGAGTGCAGCCTCGTCGTTCGGGGCGAGTGCAGCCTCGTCCTTCGGGACGAGTGCAGCCTCGTCGTTCGGGGCGAGTGCAGCCTCGTCTTTCGGGGCGAGGGCAGCCTCGTCTTTCGGGACGTGGGCAGCCTCGTCTTTCGGGACGAGGGCAGCCTCGTCTTTCGGGACGAGGGCAGCCTCGTCTTTCGGGACGAGGGCAGCCTCGTCTTTCGGGACGAGGGCAGCCTCGTCTTTCGGGACGAGGGCAGCCTCGTCTTTCGGGACGAGGGCAGCCTCGTCTTTCGGGACGAGGGCAGCCTCGTCTTTCGGGACGAGGGCAGCCTCGTCTTTCGGGACGAGGGCAGCCTCGTCTTTCGGGACGAGGGCAGCCTCGTCTTTCGGGACGAGGGCAGCCTCGTCTTTCGGGACGAGGGCAGCCTCGTCTTTCGGGACGAGGGCAGCCTCGCCTTTGGGGACGAGGGCAGCCTCGTCATTCGGGACGAGGGCAGCCTCGTCTTTCGGGACGAGGGCAGCCTCGTCTTTCGGGACGAGGGCAGCCTCGTCTTTCGGGATGATAGGACGATCGCCGCCTTGTTCTTTCAGGGCGACGCCACGTCTTATAAGATCTTTGTCAAGGTTGACTTTAGTGATCATTTTTTTCCTGTTGAATTATTTGAGGTTAACAGAAGGAGAAGATCCTAAGTTCTGTTGCTCTATGTTCCCCACCCTCTGAGTTTTCACGTGGACATTAATGGAGCTTTAAGAATATGTTAATTTTTATTTCTTAAAACAGAAACCTTTGATGCCAGCTTCCTTATCAGATAGGCCAGGATAGCAAGGGTGGAGGTCTAGCCACGTTTAGGTTGAAGACCTTGTGGCAGCCCCACAGAGATTTTTTACGGCCCCCTTGGTGGTTTACTGAGTCTCTTAAGGAATACAGGCAATGAGGCTGGGTAATTTTGGAATCAGAGGTCATAATTAAGGTACGTTCGTCTCCTTTTTTCTTTCTCTCCTCTCCCTTAAGAGTTGGTCAAAGACAGGTTTTGGGGTCTTCATCAGCAAGAAATTTTCTGCATGCTTTTTCTCTAACCGAACTAACAACAGTAGGAGCCAGACTTTGCTACTTCTGGCGAGCCTGGGAGTGGAGAGGAGCAGACCTTTGGTCCGTGTTTTCACTAAGGATGGATGCGAAATCTTTTTCCTAGTGAATCCTCCTTTGTTAGTTACTCTGATAAGACTTTTCTGCCTAACCGACTTTGGAACTTCAATGTCTCTCTTTTGGGAGAGGGAGTCTTTTGTCCGGTCCTGGACGTAAATACTCTTTACGCCTTCGTTCAGAAGTCAAAGTTCTCCATGGAGACATCAAAATCTTTGGAGAAGAGGGGAGCAGACCTTTTGTCAGTACTTCTTCTGAAGGAGGATTACTTTTACCTTTTATAGGGAAACCTCCTTTAGTTTTTAGCTACAACGATTCTCTCTCCCAGTTCTAGAGAGGAGTCTAAGTGGCAGGCTATGCAATCAAACTTTATCTGAGGTTTGTTTACAAGAAAGAACGGGTGTAGAATGGGTCAGTTTCGGGTCGTGTGTTTTGGTCTCAGCTCCGCCCCTCTTATGTTCACGTAACATTTGCTTAATGTAGCAGAATACTGCACTCTAGAGAAATCAGAGCTACCTGTATCTGGATTTTTAGATAACGTTGAGCCTATCAAATAATTAGGTCTTCCTGTCAACAAGAAGAGTCTCTTCTGACACCAGGACGCTCAGCACCACGTCTTTTAAAACGTTCAGCGTCTCGCTCTATCCTCTCGGCTCCACGTCTTACTGGCCCCACGTCTTACAGGACTTTTGGCACCACGTCTTACAGGACTATCGGCGCCACGTCTTACAGGACGATCGGCGCCTCGTCTTTCAGGACGCTCGACGTCGAAGTTCTAGCAGGAGGCATGACTTTGAACATGAGAATCTAGGACTTCGTGATGACACTAGTCGAATCGTGTGTCGAGATCAAGGACGCCTTCGTTCTGATCTCTTGGATCTAGAAAGGAGGTTTGTTCTAGGGCAAGAAACATCGGGGCAAACATGCTCAGCAGGAAGAGACTTGTTTTTCCCTCAGAATGGTCTCTCAACCCGCAAGTGTGTCAGCCTCTGGATGTTGTGGGGCAGGCCTGTAACAGACCTTTTTGCCTCCAACTGGAAGAAGAGGATCCCCCACTGCTGCTCCCTAGTCCCGGACGAGGAAGCTGTAGCAGTGGACTCCTTCTTGATCATCAATCTGGTCTTCAGGAAATTCGCTCTCCACGATTCGGGGCGAATGATCCTAGCGGCTCCATTCTGGCCTGCTAGGGAATGGTTTTCGGAAGTGATGGGCATGTTGATGGACTTCCCAAGAAGACTTCGGCAAGTCCAGATCTTCTCAAACAGCCCCACTTCGAGAGGTATCATCTAACCCCCATTGCTCTCAACTGACTTCCTTCAGACTGACTAGAAGCTTGTCAGATCTCGAGGCTTTTCGGCACAAGTGACGAAATCTATTGCCAGAGCAAGGAAGATCTCTTCACAAAGAGTGTACCAATCTAGGTGGGAGACCTTTAGAGCTTGGTGCAGGCGGCACAAGTTTTCCTCATCCACTACCTCTTTGAGCCAGATTGCAGACTTCTTCTTGTACCTCAGACAGGATGCTAAAGCTAGCTGTATCTACCATCAATGGATACAGCAGTATGCTCTCGGCTGTCTTTAGGCATAGAGGCCTAGAGTTGTCCCAAAATAAAGATTTGCAGGACCTCATTGGGTCTTTTCAGACGACGTAATAGGTACTCTTAAACCTGGATGTGGTGTTTAAGTTTCTGTGGCCGCAGGGGCATGAAAACAATTAGAATAGCGCCAACGTTATCCCTGCGTGTCGTAAGAGGCGACTAAAAGGGACGGGACGTGGGGGCTGGGAACCCCCTCTCCTGTGTAAAAAATCCTGTGAGACTTTATCAAAGAGATGGAGCTGGGGGGAGAGTGACTGCTCCCCGCACTCTAGTTTTGGGGTGTTTGAATGTGCGTGGATGTAGTACGATAGAGAGTAAAAGATGTGAGATTGGAAGTATGTTTAGAAGTAGAAGGATGGATATATTGGCCTTGTGTGAGACAAAGATGAATGGAAAGGGTGGAGTGATGTTTGGTGAAATGTCTGGTAGAGTGTCTGGGATTGAAAGGGGAAGAGCGAGAGAGGGTGGGGCTTTATTGCTGAGTGAATGGATGACAGGTAAAGTAGTGGAATGGAAGGAGATATCATCTAGGTTAATGTGGGTAAGGGTTAGGTTGGGTAGGGAATGTTGGGCGTTTGTCAGTGCGTATGGGCCAGGTAGTGAGAAAGGTGAAGAAGAGCGGAATGAGTTCTGGAATGAATTAACTAGGTGTGTAGAAGGAATTATGTAGTTGTCATTGGTGACTTAAATGCTAGAGTGGGCACTGGAGAGGTAGAAGGTGTCATTGGGAAGTATGGCGTACCAGGTGAAAATGAGAGTGGTGAGAGACTGGTAGATATGTGTGTTGAACAAGAGATGGTAATAAGTGCTAGCTTTTTTAAAAAGAAAGATAAAAATAAGTATATATGGGTAAGAGTGGCAAATGGAAGAGTAGTAGAAAGGGCATTGATGGATTATGTGTTGATAACTAAAAGAATGTTTGGAAGATTGAAAGACGTGCACGTGTTTAGGGGTATGGCTAACGGTATGTCTGATCATTTTTTGGTGGAAGGAAAATTAGTTTTAGCAAAAGAGTGGGGGAATAGAGTAGGTGGATGTAAAAGGGAGCTAGTGAGGGTTGAAGAGCTAATAAAACTGGGGGTAAAAAGTAAATATCAGGAAAGGTTGAAAATGGCATATGATGAGGTGAGAGTAAGAGAAACTGGTAATTTAGAGGAGGAGTGGAAGTTAGCAAAAGAAAATTTTAAATATTTAACTTAGCCGGTGAATATACTGTATAGCTGCAACTCTGTTGCTCGACAGACAAACTGTACAGAAAAAACTCGCCAGCGATCGCTATACAGGTTGCGGGTGTGCCCAACAGTGCCATATGTCGGCCAGATACCAAGCTCTATGTAAACAAAGACTCAATTTTTTCTCTGTCGACGTGTCGACAAGACGTACTTTACTCGCTGTTGAAACCTGGAGTTTTTCCCATCATCTTTGGTGAAGTACTATATTCTGGTTTGAGCTTTCGCAGTGCAGGTGTTTTATCTTCATCTTAAATCTTGAACTCGTTTTGGATAGATTTAATTATGGTGACAAAGAGAGTATGGACTTTCTTTCACTTTTTAATGGCCGACCCTTCCCTTAGATGGAAGTGTGTTTAGGCTTTTAGTAATTATCTTATCACGTTATAAATTAATTATAGATTTTCCTCTATATATTTTATATCTCTCCGCCTTTATTAGGCCTCTTCGATTAACTTTCCATTTATTATAAACATATAAAAATAAATTTTAATGTTTTGTTTATATGCGACCTTTCCTGAGAGTAGGCGGTCCTAACTTGGAAACCGAAGTTAAACAGCGTTGAGCCCTTTGCAATCGTAAATAGCTTTTAAAGAGCTAATGATTTAAAACCTTTTAAATGAATATTTTTAATAAATATTTTATGAAAGAATTTCTTTGAATAGTCTTCGTACTGTTTTCAAAGATGAACTAACGTTTAGTTTATTTATACTACGCAGTTTGCGCTCTATCGTTACGATAGAGAGAGAGAGGATCACGGTTTCACTTTGCAGAAAGAGTAAATCGATTCTGACATTTTGTTCATTATTCTTTCAAAGCTTAAATGTTTTAAATTCTTTTTTTAAAGGAACTTTTTAATTGAAAAACCTTTCAGTTTTTTCCTTTGGTCAAATAACATGTTTTTTTTGACGAAATGTAATTGGGCTCTTCTCTTAGGTGCGAAATCAAGAGAGAAAGAGAGAGAGAGATAGAGACGGAGGGAGAGAGAGGAGAGAAAACGTTCCGTTCAAGCGGGTAACATTGTTCTCGAGTTACTCTCGTCCCTAGTCTCTGTACGGGGAGAAAGGATAAAACGTTTTTAGTTTTTTATTCTCGTCCCCAGGCTATGTGCGGTGAGAGATTGAAAACGTAGTTTATATGAACTAGTGTTTAGTCTCTTCCCCAGCCACTGAATTTTTTATCTTTATATGTTTTCTGTTTTTTGCTGGTATTAATGAGCTTGCATTATACGACTGATTTCGCAATTACTACCTTTTGATGAAGGGTAGAATTGCGTGCTTCAGGTAGAAATCAGTAAAAGTTTCGATTTCAGTGAAATAAGTGCAAAACAGAAAATCGAAGTGATAAAGTGATATTGCGCAAAGTGTTACAGTGTTGCGTCCGAGGGTTCGTCTGTTCGTGCCTGTCGTTCACCTACTCCGGGACCTCTTGCAAGCTCCCAAACAGGGGAGAAGTAATGTCGAACGACTTATGGGTTCGAGAGGCCTTGATCAACGAACAGACGCTTCCCTCTATGGTATCGGGTGTATCTTACCAAGATCTCCCCTACCATAAGACGAGAGAGACGTTTTTTCTCCTCGTCATCCGAAGGCTTTTCGCATAAGAAACCTGTCACAAGGTTTCGAAGCCCTTAAGCGAAAGTCAGTCCTTTCAGGACAGATCCAGCGTCCTGGTTACAGCCATTAGGACAGCTCTGACCCTATGCAGTCATCGGATAACTGCTCGCCGCCTAACAAAAGCGTAACACAGACTCCGAGAGTCTTTTTTGTTGGCAAAGTGTTGCGGTCACAGACGTTACCCTCGTCTCTTACCACAACCATTTCCGTTGATCCTTAATGGGTTGTACGGCAAGACATGCAGAATATGCTTGCCTCCCTTATGGAAGACTATTCTGCCGATTAGTCCGTTGAGTCTAGCCGTTTATCTCATCGATATCCTGGCTTTCAGCCAACCTAACGTTCCTTTGTGCTTCCTGTTGACGTTGGCGTAGCTAAGTCACGTCAGTCAGGTTGTTTAGAACCACACTCGATGCGGTCTCGTGTGGATTTTCAGCCGCATTTGGACGTTAGGCCACTTGCTGATGCTCCTGTTGACGTTCAAGACGTTCGCTAACAATCGGAGTTGACTTGTTTTGACGCTGTGCGTCAACCTCCGCATTCTAGAGTTGTTTTGACTGCTCAGTCTAGGCAGTCAAAGCAGTCTCGAGTGGACGCTGTGCGTCCTCACGCACCTGTTGTGGTTGACAGTTCAGTTGTTGACAGTTCACAGACTGTCAAGCAGTTACATGACGTTGCGTCCTGGTCCGCTACTAATGCACCAGTGAGTGTGGACTCTGCTTGTAAAGCATTGCCACCACGGTAGGTCTCTCCCTTGCTTGAGACTCGGCTTTTATCGGACAAGGTTCCTGTAGATGAGGAAGTTGCTGTTCTCCCTCCTACTGATATTCCCTTGAGGACTCTGTCAGACGGAGAGGAGCCTAAAGCTGCTTAGCCCTCTATGGACTTTAAATAAATCATGCTGATTTTTAAGGATCTTTGTCCGGATCTTTTTGTAACTGCTGCTCCTCGTTCGCCTAAACGTCAGAGCTTACACTAGGCCTAGCTACTTCGAAGCCGTTGTTTATAAGCTAGTGCTCTCTCGCTCTCCTAGAGAGCTTTACGTTTGCTAGGCGACTGGTTTATCACCAGGAGGAGTTTGGGGGATACAGCCTTTGCTTTCCCTTCTTTTAAACTGGCTTATAGAGCGAGAGTCTGATATGACACGAGAGAAGTTCTCGGCTTGGGATTTCATGCCTCTGCCCAGATAGACTTCTCAAATCTCGTAGACTCTCCCTGGCGCCTGGCCAGGAGACGCTCCAAGTTTTTTACAGGTCAACTTCACAGCTGTTTTCGAGCCTTTGAAGTTTTGCTGTACAATTATGTCATGCATAAACAAGGCTTTCAGGGATGGAAAGCGGTACCGCCTCAGTCGCTAACCCCGTCTGTTGCCGCACCTGCTCCCGTAGACCCTAAATGGGGTTTGCTGCAAGACATGCAGTCCAAGCTTGCGTCCTTGATAGAGGACTTTAATGCGGAGAAGGTTGCTGCCGTACCTTCTGGCCAACAACCTTCCAACCGGTCGGTTGTGCGTCCTGTTGACGCTGAGGTAACCTTCTCGCGTCTGCCAGTTGAGGTGGTTCCTCCACCGATGCGACCCAGTGTGGGTTGCCAGCCGCACGTTGACGTTAAGCGACGCTCGGAGGTGGTTGTTGACGTTCAGGACGTTCAACAACCAGCAGAGGTGACTTGTTTTGACGCAGTGCGTCAACCTCAGCAACCCAGTATGGTGTTGACTGCACAACCCAGACGGTCTAGACAGTCTCGGGTGGACGCTGTGCTTCCTCGCGCACCCATGGTTGTTGACAGTTCACAGACTGTGCAGCAGTTCCATGATGTTGCGTCCGGCTCCGTCACGCATGCACCAGTGCGACCGGACTCAGCGAGCCAGACATTGCCCACTCCGTTGCCGTTTCCTCATCAGTTTTCGGATGAGGAACTATCTGATGAGGACGTTGCTGAACAACAAGACGATCAGCCCCCAGAATAGATCAAGCCCTGCTATCCAACCAGAAGATGGAACGCTGCTTAGTCAGGCTGTGGATGAGTCTGGTAGGGACGCTGTCATCCGTGGAACAATTTGTGTCACTAGGAAGACTACACCTCCGTCCTCTTCAATACCATCTAGCTTTTCACTGGAAAAAGGACAAGACGCTAGAAGCGGTCTCGATCCCGATTTCCGAAAAGATAAAGTCTTGTCTGACTTGGTGGAAGGACAATATCAACCTAAGAGAGGGTCTTCCCCTGGCTGTTCAGACTCCCAACCACGTTCTCTTCTCGGACGCATCGGACGTGGGCTGGGGCGCGACACTAGACGGTCGGGAATGCTCAGGACTGTGGAACTCGAGTCAGAGGAGCATGCATATCAACTGCAAGGAGCTGTTGGCAGTACATCTGGCCTTGAAAAGCTTCGAGTCTCTCCTTCGAGGCAAAGTGGTGGAAGTAAACTCAGACAACACCACGGCCTTGGCGTACATCTCCAAACAAGGAGGTACCCACTCACCTACGTTGTACGAGATCGCAAGGGACCTGCTCATCTGGTCAAAAGGTCAAGACATCTCCCTAGTAACGAGGTTCATCCTAGGCAACTTGAATGTCATAGCAGATTGTCTCAGTCGGAAAGGGCAAGTAATTCCAACAGAATGGACCCTCCACAAGGATGTGTGCAAGAGACTTTGGGCCACTTGGGGCCAACCAACCATAGATCTCTTTGCAACCTCGCTGACCAAGAGGCTTCCAATCTATTGCTCCCCAGTCCCGGACCCAGCAGCAATACATATAGATGCCTTCCTCCTAGATTGGTCACATCTGGATCTCTACGCATTCCCACCGTTCAAGATTGTCAACAAGGTACTGCAGAAGTTCGCCTCTCACGAAGGGACAAGGTTGACGTTAGTTGCTCCCCTCTGGCCCGCGAGAGAATGGTTCACCGAGGTACTTCGATGGCTAGTAGACGTTCCCAGAAGTCTTCCTCTAAGGGTGGACCTTCTACGTCAGCCTCACGTAAGGAAGGTACACCAAAGCCTCCTCGCTCTTCGTCCGATTGCCTTCAGACTATCGAAAGACTCTCGAGAGCTAGAGGCTTTTCGAAGGAGGCAGCCAGTGCGATTGCTAGAGCAAGGAGAGCATCCACCATTAGAGTCTACCAATCGAAGTGGGAAGTCTTCCGAGACTGGTGCAAGTCAGTTTCTGTATCCTCGACCAGTACCTCTGTAGCTCAAATAGCTGATTTTCTCTTATACCTGAGAAAAGGACGATCCCTTTCAGCTCCCACTATCAAGGGCTACAGAAGCATGTTGGCATCGGTCTTCCGGCATAGAGGCTTAGATCTTTCCAACAATAAAGATCTTCAAGACCTTAAGTCTTTTGAGACCACCAAGGAGCGTCGTTTGGCTACCCCTGGTTGGAATTTAGACGTGGTACTAAGATTCCTCATGTCAGACAGGTTTGAGCCGCTACAATCAGCCTCCCTGAAAGATCTCACTCTAAAGACTCTTCTCCTGGTATGCTTAGCCTCAGCTAAAAGAGTCAGTGAGATTCATGCCTTCAGCAAGAACATCGGATTTTTGTCAGAAAAAGCCACCTGTTCGCTACAACTTGGTTTTCTAGCCAAAAATGTGCTGCCTTCTCGGCCTTGGCCTAAATCTTTCGATATTCCCAGCTTATCGGAGATTGTAGGCAATGAACTAGAAAGAGTCTTATGCCCTGTGAGAGCTCTTAAGTTCTATTTAAAGCGTACCAAACCTTTACGAGGCCAATCTGAAGCTTTATGGTGTTCAGTTAAGAAACCATCTTTGCCTATGTCAAAGAATGCTTTATCATACTTTATCAGACTGTTAATACGAGAAGCTCATTCACATCTGAGTGAGGAAGACCGAGCTTTGCTTAAGGTGAAGACGCACGAAGTTAGAGCTGTTGCAACTTCCGTGGCCTTTAAGCAAAATAGATCTCTGCGAAGTATAATGGACGCAACCTATTGGAGAAGCATGTCAGTGTTCGCGTCTTTTTATCTAAAGGATGTCCAGTCTCTTTACGAGGATTGCTACACACTGGGACCATTCGTGGCAGCGAGTGCAGTAGTGGGTGAGGGCTCAACCACTACAATTCCCTAATTCCATATCCTTTTAATCTTCCTCTTGAAATGTTTTTTAATGTTGTTTTTATGGGTTGTCCGGAAGGCTAAGAAGCCTTTCGCATCCTGGTTGATTTGGCGGGTGGTCAAAGTCATTTCTTGAGAGCGCCTAGATTAGGGGTTTGATGAGGTCCTGTTGTATGGGTTGCAACCCTTAATACTTCAGCTCCTAGGGGTCGATCAGCATCCTAAGAGGATCGCGAGGCTCCGTAAGGAAGACGTACTTATAAGGCAGAGTAATCGTTCAAGTCGACTTCCTTACCAGGTACCTATTTATTTTGTTTTTGTTATTTTGATAACTTCTAAAATGAAATAAAAACTCTTAGCTCATAAAATGTAAACATATATTACTGGTCTCTACCCACCATCCTGGGTGTGAATCAGCTATATATTCACCGGCTAAGTTAAATATTTAAAAATGATATTTTAATTATAAAATAAATTTTTGAATATACTTACCCGGTGAATATATAAATTAAATGACCCTCCCTTCCTCCCCAATAGAGACGCAGTGGGACGAGGAGAAAATTGAGTCTTTGTTTACATAGAGCTTGGTATCTGGCTGACAGATGGCGCTGTTGGGCACACCCGCAACCTGTATAGCGATCGCTGGCGAGTTTTTTCTGTACAGTTTGTCTGTCGAGCAACAGAGTTGCAGCTATATATTCACCGGGTAAGTATATTCAAAAATTTATTTTATAATTAAAATATCATTTTTGTTGGGATTGCAAGTGATGTATGTGGCAAGAAGGTTGTTGGAGGCAGCATGAGGAAGGGCAGTGAATGGTGGAATGAAGGAGTGAAGGTAAAAGTGGAAGAGAAAAAGAGGCCTTTTGAAGAATGGCTGCAGAGTAATAGTATAGAGAAGTACGAAAAATATAGAGAGAAAAACGTGGAAGTAAAGCGCAAGGTACTTGAGGCAAAGAGGGCAGCCGACCTGAGGTGGGGTCAGGGACTGGGTCAGTCATATGAAGAGAATAAGAAGAAGTTTTGGAAAGAAGTGAAGAGAGTAAGGAAGGCTGGCGCAAGAATTGAAGAGACAGTGAAAGATGGAAATGGAAGGTTGTTAAAAGGAGAGGAGGCAAGGAAAAGGTGGGCGGAATATTTTGAAAGTTTGCTGAATGTTGAGGATAATAGGGAGGCAGATATAATTGCTGTTGCAGGTGTTGAGGTGCCAGTGATGAGAGATGAGAATGAGAGAGAGATTTCAATAGAGGAAGTGAGGAGTGCACTAGATGAAACGAGAGTAGGAAAAGCATCTGGTATGGATGGTGTGAAAGCTGAGATGTTGAAGGAAGGGGGTGTGACTGTACTTGAATGGTTGGTGAGATTGTTTAATATGTGTTTTGTGTTGTCAATGGTAGCAGTAGATTGGGTTTGTGCGTGTATTGTACCACTATCTAAGGGTAAGGGAGATGTGCATGAGTGTTGTAATTCAAGAGGTATTAGTTTGTTGAGTGTAGTTGGAAAAGTGTATGGTAGAGTAATGATTAATAGGATTAAGGATAAAACAGAGAATGCAATCTTGGAAGTACAGGGTGGTTTTAGAAGAGGTAGGGGTTGTATGAATCAGATTTTTACAGTTAGGCAGATATGCGAGAAATATTTAGCAAAAGGCAAGGAGGTGTATGTTGCGTTTATGGATCTGGAGAAAGCATATGATAGAGTTGATAGGGAAGCAATGTGGAATGTGATGAGGTTATATGGAGTTGGTGGAAGGTTGTTGCAAGCAGTGAAAAGTTTCTACAAAGGTAGTAAAGCATGTGTTAGAATAGGAAATGAAGTGAGCGATTGGTTTCCGGTGAGTGGGGCTGAGACAGGGATGTGTGATGTCGCCGTGGTTGTTTAACTTGTATGTTGATGAAGTGGTGAGAGAGGTGAATGCTCGAGTGCTTGGACAAGGATTAAAACTGGTAGGCGAGAATGATCATGAATGGGAGGTAAATCAGTTGTTGTTTGCGGATGATACTGTACTGGTAGCAGACACAGAAGAGAAGCTTGACTGACTAGTGACAGAATTTGGAAGGGTGTGTGAGAGAAGGAAGTTGAGAGTTAATGTGGGTAAGGGTAAAGTTATGAGATGTACGAGAAGGGAAGGTGGTGCAAGGTTGAATGTCATGTTGAATGGAGAGTTACTTGAGGAGGTGGATCAGTTTAAGTACTTGGGGTCTGTTGTTGCAGCAAATGGTGGAGTGGAAGCAGATGTACTTCAGAGAGTGAATGAAGGATGCAAAGTGTTGGGGGCAGTTAAGGGAGTAGTAAAAAATAGAGGGTTGGGCATGAAAGTAAAGAGATTTCTAGTTTTATATGAGAAAGTGATTGTACCAACTGTGATGTATGGATCGGAGTTGTGGGGAATGAAAGTGATGGAGGTACAGAAATTGAATGTGTTTGAGATGAAGTGTCTAAGGAGTATGGCTGGTGTATCTCGAGTAGATAGATTTAGGAACGAAGTGGTGAGGGTGAGAACGGGTGTAAGAAATGAGTTAGCGGCTAGAGTGGATATGAATGTGTTGAGGTGGTTTGGCCATGTTGAGAGAATGGAAAATGGCTGTCTGCTAAAGAAGGTGATGAATACAAGAGTTGATGGGAGAAGTACAAGAGGAAGGCCAAGGTTTGGGTGGATGGATGGTGTGAGGAAAGCTCTTTGTGATAGGAGGATAGATGTGAGAGAGGCAAGAGAGCGTGCTAGAAATAGGAATGAATGGCGAGCGATTGTGACGCAGTTCCGGTAGGCCCTGCTTCTTCCTCCGGTGCTTTAGATGACCGCGGAGGTAGCAGCAATAGGGGATTCAGCATTATGAAGCTTCATCTGTGGTGGATAATGTGGGAGGTTGGGCTGTGGCACCCTAGCAGTACCAGCTGAACTCGGCTGAGTCCCCGGTTAGGCTGGAGGAACGTAGAGAGTAGAGGTCCCCTTTTTGTTTTGTTTTTTTGTTGATGTCGGCTACCCCCCAAAATTGGGGGAAGTGCCTTTGGTATATGAATGGAAGAAATTTGAACCTATCTCGCTACCCTCTTCCTTTTCACTCTAGCGAATGCCAAAAGGCCAGCGAAGTCCAGGCGATTGGGAAGAGGGTGAGCTTCAATCAGGATAGGGCAGTTTGTGCCTTAAGGTTCATCTCTCTCGTAAAGAGCGAGAACCCTTCGTAACCCTGTCCTACGACGTTTGATGTCATTAACCTCACGAACCTAGTGGGTCGAGAGAAGGAAAGACTCCTCTGCCCAGTTAGGTCCCTCAAGTTTTTTTTTTTTTGGCTCACACTATGAACGTGAGCTGTGCATCCAACTTGTTATGGTGTTCAGTGAAGATCCGCCAAAAACCCCTGTCTAAGAATGCTTTGTCCTTTTTCCTGAGGGAGAAAATTAGGGAAGCCCACCTCTTATGTGAGGAGGAACACTTCGCCCTGTTGAAATTACGGGCTCACGAAGTGAGAGCCATTGCTACCTCTCTGGCATATCAGGAATATATGTTTGTTAGGCTATTCATGGATGCAATTTTCTTGAGGAGCAACTCTGTGTTCGCTTCTCATTAACTTAGAGAGGTGAGAGTAGACTTTGGCAAGTGCTATACCTTGGGCCCATACATAGCTGCGGTTTCTGTATTAGGCAAAGGAGTTAATAACCCCACTCAACCTTAGTTTATATGCATGTATGAGGGTTTGTGTTTTTATGATAGTCTGAGGACTTCGTCTTGTGGTGCAGTTCCCTCAGTCTAGATAGATAGTTTTTGTCTATGTTGCAGGGTTAGGTGGTCAGTTTTAGTAAGGTTGCAGTTTGTATTATATGGGGCGAAGGTAGTTTCTGAAGCCTAGTCAAGTTGTTGGTCTTATCCCTTTGACAGACTCGATTGAGTTTTTTGCAGCATTGCAGGCTTACTCCTGGATAAACACTCCTAAGGGAAAGTCACTCTAGAGGCTGTACCTTTGAAATCAGCTACCTTAGCAGGCAAGGAATCAAGGTGTTTTTATCTCCTACAACTCTTTTGTTGTTTCCCCAACGATGTTTACTGTCTTGTTTCCCTCCTCCAAATGTGTGAATCAGCTATATATATATATATATATATATATATATATATATATATATATATATATATATATATATATATATATATATATATATATATATATATATATATATATATATATATATATATATATATATATATATAACTGCCAGGTAAGTACTATTCATGAAAATGGAGTTTTTATGATAAAACAAAGTTTTATGAATACTTACCTGGCAGTTATATATATATTCGAAGGCCCACCCACCTCCCCTCAGGAGACAGGTGGGGCATAGATGAACTGAAGTCTTGGACACGGGAATGATTCCTTGGACCACCCTGTGACGAGTGTTACCACCTACCTTCCAACCACCACAAGGCGGTTGCCTCATTTTGAAAAATTCTGCCAATTTAGAGATATCAGCTATATATATAACTGCCAGGTAAGTATTCATAAAACTTTGTTTTATCATAAAAACTCCATATTTAGTGAGGTTTAACTACCCATTCCGCTAGTTAGCGGGCGTAGGGGGTTAGCTTGCTACCGCTCCCTCTCACACACCGGTGATTTAATTTACTTTGCTTCTGGCTCGGATGGTAAACAGTTGTTGCTGTTTTTCATCCTCACCAAGTTATATTTTAAACTGCCATTAGTGCTTTTTGTTTATGCTTTCTCTTTAATAGTGAGTGTTTGTGTTGACTTTTGCGACCATGCATACTTGCCCTGGACTTGAAGGCCAACCCTGCCGGACCTTCATGTCAGCCATGGACACTAACTGCCACACCCTTTCTCCCACCTGCAGAGGTCAACAGTGTGATTGTGGTAATAAGTGCAATGAGCATCGGGAGTGGTCTGCCTCCCAGTGGGAAAGATTTTGGCGAGGGCGAAGGAAGAAGTCAAATTGGGATATTTCTCTTTCGATGGTTCCTTTGTATGAAGGGAAAATAACAAGATCTCTTCTTCTGTCTACCGACCTTCCTCCGAAGCTCCTACTCGTTCGGGTTCTTCTGAGAGACCATCGAGCAGTAATGTAGACTTTAATTTTTGCCAACCCTCGTCCTTGAGAGAAGGTGTTGCTTCCCCTAGCGAAGTGGCCCCACGTCTCCCCCCCCGGGTAAGGCCTTGTCTATGGGTTCTGTGTTACAGGTGTTGTCGTCCTTGCGTTTGGGTCCGCAATGCAAGTGTGCAGCCATCGTTGACTTCTGAGTTGGATCCTCTAATTCTTGTCGATGTTGTGGTGTCAGAGGCGTCTTCTGTGGCCGCTGTCGACGCCCCTGACCCTCTAGACTCTCCTGCTGTTGCCGACGACTTCGTTTCCCCTGTTCTGTCCATCCTTCGAGGGGGAAACTAAGTCCATCGTCTGTCTCTCATATGAGTGGTTCTCCCGTCGGGTGAGTTTTCTCATAGAGACTCCTCTTCGGAGGACTGCTGCTCAAGGTCAGCTTGCTGATCCCACGTCGCAGAGCTCGCCCTCTGCTTTGACTTAAAGGTTGCCCTTCACCATCATTGAAAAGGCTCTTCAGCCTCGTCTTCACAGCCGTCGCCCACAGAGGAGCTGCCACTTCAGTGGTCTTCTGGCCCTCGATTTTCGCCCTTTCCTGTTCCTTCTCCTGACCACGCTGCGGCTAGTCCTCGGACTTCAGCCCTGGACTCTTCTGCATATCGTTCGCGATCGCCATTGGTGGATGTTCGCCCTTCCAAAGGGCACATCCCTGTTCCAGTTCGACATTCCAGTCGACCTCTTGACCTGTCGTTACTGTTTCCATCTCCTGTACATCCTCGGATGCTCTACCTAAGTGTAGCGGAGCGCAACTCTCTCCAGCTTGCCAGCTCCTTGCAGTGCACCTGTGCTCTCCAACAGCACGTCAGCGCCAGCCTGCACTCAAAACTCTTTCCAGAAAATCTTTCTCTCCACTAAGTCAGCGCTTTCCAGAACATTGACGTTCCCTTGACCGCTAGCCTTCTCCTTCTCATCCTCAGCCCCCTCCAATGCTCCAGCGATCTCCCGATTGCCAACGCTCTCCAGCACAGCCCTGTCCTTCCAAAGAGTAGTGTTTGCCAGCTCGCCAGCACTCACCAGTGCAACTCCACTCTACAGCTCAAGCTCGTTACCCTCTTAATGAGAGAATGCCTTGATGAAGTCATTGAGCTTCAGCACGGCATTTCATCCCGTGATGAAACTTGGTGACGGGCAAGAGGGCTCTCGAACTTGGGGAAATTGCTCCCCCATTTCTAATCTAAATTTCTCTCTTTTACCTTTTTCTTTTTCTCAATATTACTTCGACCTTATCCTAATTTCACAAACTTCCTTTAGTCTTGCTTTCCAAACTCTATGAGAAAAATTTCCCTCATTATATGTGTGTATATATCATGTACATATATATTTATTATTTTTCTTTTTCTTTTCTCCTATGGCTTGGATGTTTTTACATCCATTGTAGCCCCGGCGGGGATGTTCATACATCCTTTATTGCTGCCTGCTTTGATGAGTGGGAGGAGGTATCACGGTTGGGAGGTGTTTGCATTCAAAGCTATATGTGAGAGTATTGGATGATTTCAGCCATCCCGAGGATGGTTTGGACCTTTTTGGCGGAACTATTCTCAAGTGTTGGGTCTTCGGAATCCAGGGGGATCCAATGTTTGGGGTAGGACTCTCGGCTTTTTGCCGGAAGCCCGTCATTATAGATATGGGGAGGATGATTCCATAATTTCTTGGTCTCAGTCCTAACAGGCGGGTTCAGCTTACACCTCTATATCTGTTTTGATGCTATCCTTCGGGTAGGGTATGGAGTGGACCATTTGGGAAGTATACTCTCATTGTGCCGATAGTGGAGAGTGCAAATTTCCTTTCCGACGTGTGATGGCCTAACATTCTCGAGCAGGTACATCAAACTAACTCTTTTCTCTCTCTTTGGTATAATGGATTCTTTAAGGAACGAACCCCCATCCCCTGGATACGCTGACTCTCCCCCGGCACTGTTGACGACCTCTGCTAATGTGATAAGGGATAGCTCTGTTGATGACCTCGGAACGGGAAAGGACCATTCTACTGATATTTCTAAATCGAGTAATTTGGGTAACACGAGGAAACTTCGAATCCTCCATGTTACACAAATTTCAATAGAAACAAATTATGATGATCTATGTAAAGCATTTGAATGCTATGGATGCATAAAAGAAATAAGGATGAAACTTGAAGCTGAAACTTGGGATTCATGGATATCTTATAGTAGTTATGACGAAGCATTTAGTGCAATAAGTAATTTGAATAATATTAAAATTAATAACTTAAATGTCGCGGCTGCTCTCTGCGATAAGGTACCAAAAGATTTAGATGTGTACAGGCCTGCCGATTGGTTGGAAAAAGACGCAGATATAGTCATGCCCTCCCAGAGAAATCCAAAACCACCGATGTGGCTTATAGCTGAATCAAAGGGGGTTACAGGGAATTATTTTAAAATATGCAAATTGATTCAGAAAAAAGTAGGAACTATTGCACCAGGCGATACATCTCGTTTCGGAAAAAATAGTTTCCTTATCCATGCCAAATCCAGTACACAGTCGGTAATATTGTCCAATATGAAAATAAGTAACGATGACATTAAGTTAGATGTCAAACCCCACCTAAATTTTAGCTACGGAAGGGGCGTAGTTTTTAACAGAGATCTATATGATTTTACAGAGGAGGAGATACTGGCCATGTGTCCATTAAATGTTTGGAAAGTTCGTAAAGTCCCAGGTACATCAATGATAATCCTTACGTTCCAGGATGCTGATGTACCTTTTCATATTATTATCGAGAACGAAAGGATTAAAGTAAGACCCTTCAAGCAGAAGCCATTGCAATGCTTTAATTGTTTTAAATTTGGGCACCCGTCCAAAGTTTGGAAAAATGAGATGTGTGGTATTTGCTCCAAATCTTACCATGGAGAGTGTGCACTTGGAGCCAGGTGTTTAAATTGCAGCTCGAATCACAAATCCACAGACAAGATCTGCGAGCTATATAAGTTGGAGGAAGCTGCCCTCAACAAATCAAACTTAGAACACATAAGTGTGACCCATGCCAAAAGACTATTAAATAAATCAAATACATATGCTAAGGCATTAAAGTCAAACCAATCTAGCACTGCCAATAGCTCAAAAAAAAGTATACTATCTGACAAAATGTCAAATAACGAGGTAACCATATCACCTCCTGAGGCTTCACCACGGTGTATTAACACTAGGTCATTGCCCATTGCTGTACAGCCTTCAGCCGCCATTACAAAAAGTAATACAAACCTCTCTCAGGCCATATCCTTGCCTGATCTGATGGAGGTTCCACTTAAGACTAACTTACCTGATGCACCTGTTGTGGGAAAGGTGCAAAAACCTCGAATCCCACCATCTATTAATCGCAAAAGCGAGAGACCTCCATCTCTCTCTCCACCCTCCATTAGAAACGTTAAGGTTATGACATCAAATAAATTTGATGTTTTGTCTGTTGATGTTTCTAATGAACCAGAAGATGGACTGAATAAATCAGAAATTCAAGTTGAGGTCCACCATCCACCTCAACAAATAGATAAAAAGAATACAAAGAAAAACACCAACGTTAAACCCAACATAACAAGACCACCTCTGAAGAAACCTACTGGTAATAATGTTAAATTAAAAACTGCTAATGGGAAGAACTCATCCAAGATGTCTTCTAGAAATAATCCATAGTTTTCTCCGCCATTTTGCAATGGAACTGTCAGGGTTTGAGGGCGAAATATGAAGAACTTAAGCTCCTAATTCATGAGCATTCCCCCATAATTGTATGTCTACAGGAAAGTATGCTTGATTCTAACACTCCTAGTCCTCGAGAGTATGTTAGCTATAGAACACCATATAATCAACAAGCAGGGAGCCATGGCGGAAGTCTCATGTACATTCGTCGAGATGTTCCCCAAATACCCATGTCTATATGTACAACCCTGCAGGCAGTTGTTGTACAAATTGATATAGGGAGAAAATATACAATATGCTCTTTGTACTTACCTCCAAATGATAATATTTTATATGATGATTTAGCAGAGGTCATTCAACAACTCCCTCAACCTTTTCTCTTACTGAGAGATATGAATGGTAGACATCCTTTATGGGGTGATATTTTAGCAAACACAAGGGGCAATATTATCTCATCAATTGTGGAGAATGAGGATGTGGGACTCCTTAATACAGGAGAGCCCACACACTTCCATGTTCAGACAGGTACTTTGTCATGCATTGACCTTTCAATTGCAAGCTCTAACTGCCTTCTTGATTTTGATTGGAGGACATTAGATGATTGGCATACTAGTGATCATGCACCAATCATTATAAACACCAACAAGGGTCCGCCTTTGCAAAGATCGCCACGTTGGAATCTAGACAAGGCAGACTGGGTTAAATTTTCCGAGCTAAGTGAAATCGAAGGGAGAGCAGAACAGTTTGAAAGTGTTGATGATGCCATAGACCTACTGAATGGAACTCTTCATACAGCAGGAGTCAATTCAATTCCCAAAACAACAGGGTTATTCAAACGACGACCAGTCCCGTGGTGGTCTTCAGAACTAACTGCAATCCACAGAGCCACAAGAAGATCTCTAACACGATTGCGTAGACGCAGAACTGATGAGAATTTAACTATGTACAAGAAATGTAGAGCATAGTTCCGTCGTGCCATGAAAGAAGCAAGGCGCCAGTCATGGATGTCTTTTGTTTCCTCCATTAACAGTAGAACACCACCATCTTCTGTGTGGAGGAAAGTAAAAAAAGATAGCTGGCAAATTCACCCCCAACCCACCACCAGTGTTGAAGGTGAATGGCCAGTATGTAACTGAAGCAAATGAAGTTAGCAATGCCCTGGCTAATCATTTTTCAAATGTATCCAGCAAGTGTGAAGGAGCCCCTGGTCACCAGTATAGGAGCACTGAAGAAAAGAAAATTTTAAATTTTGCAACAAGTAGGGAAGAGTCGTATAATTCTCCTTTCACTGAAAGAGAATTTGATTCCGCACTTGCTCATTGCAACGATACAGCCCCTGGACCCGATGGAATTCCATATGCAATGATTAAACATGTACATTTCAATACAAAGCTATTTATTTTAAGCATTATTAATAGAATATGGCATGATCATAGTTACCCAAGTGTTTGGGAACTAGCCATTATTTTAGCCTTTTTAAAACCCGGTAAAGACAAGTTTTTAGCAGCAAACTATCGTCCTATTGCATTGACATCTTGTTTATGTAAAATCATGGAGAAGATGGTCAATGCAAGGCTGATATGGTACCTTGAAAAGAAAGGTATTTTATCACCGATTCAATGTGGATTCCGAAAAATGCACTCAACGACTGATGTGTTGATACGACTTGAGTCTTCTATTTGTGAAGCCTTTGCTTCCAAACAGCACCATGTTACAGTATTTTTTGACCTTGAAAAGGCATATGATACCACATAGAGATATGGTATTCTTAAAACCATTCATGAATTGGGATTGAGAGGAGAGCTGCCACTATTTATTCAGGCATTTCTTTCACGTAGAGTTTTTCAAGTGAGAGTGGGGGAAACTCTATCAGAGTAAGTGCCAGGAAGAAGGAGTTCCTCAGGGTATTTTGCTGAGTGTAACCCTTTTTGCACTAGCAATTAATGGGATATCCTCAGCCATTCCCCAGAATGTTCTCTCAACATTATTTGTGGATCATCTCTCAATATCATTTGTTGGCACTGGAATGGCAATGGTTGAGAGAAAAATCCAACTCTCTATTGATAAAATTATCCAGTGGGCTGACGTGAATGGATTTAAGTTCTCGACAAGTAAAACTACCATTGTCCATTTTTGTCGTATCCGGGGAGTACATCCAGACCCGGATATATACATTAAAGGTCAACGGATACCATGTGTATCGGAAACCAAATTTTTAGGTTTGATATTTGACTGTAGACTTACATGGGTTTCTCACCTAAAAGCGCTAAAAGCTAAATGTGTTGAAGCTCTGAATATCTTAAAAGTATTGTCCCATACATCATGGGGGGCAGACCGCAATACTATTTTAAAATTATACAAGGCCTTGATTTTTTCCAAAATTAGTTATGGTTGTGAGGTATATTCTTCAGCCACCCCAAGCCGGTTAAAAATATTAGACTCGATACATCATGCAGGTATTAGATTGTCTACGGGAGCTTTTAAAATCTCACCTATCCCAAGTCTCCTTGTTGATGCTGGAGAGTTACCTCTAGACCTTTACCGAATGTCTTCCATTCTTCGGTATTTGTTTAGATTGCAAAGACTCCCTAACTCTCTAGCCTTTCAGACTGCAAGCCTTGTAAGACACGCATCATACTTTGAGTTGCACCCAAAATCTCCTCAACCTTATGGCTTTCGGGTGAAACGATTATTAAATAGTCTGGATATAATTATAAATAAGGTACTTCCATTCAAGGTATCATCAACGCCTCCATGGAAGTTACCAGAGATATCTTTTTGTAAATATTTTATTGGAGATAAGAAGAATATGTCAGACCTAGAAGCCAGGTCTCTTTTTAATGAACATGTTAAAGAACATAGAGGATCAACTTTTATCTATACTGATGGCTCCAAATCTGATGCTGGCGTTGGATTTGGAGTACATAGTAATGGTTTTAATTGTAGAGGTGCACTTCCTCTGACCGCTTCCATATTTACTGCCGAACTATATGGCATATTAACCGCTATTGAGAAAATAGCGTTAGAGAAGGAGGGTAATTTTACAATTTTTAGTGATGCAAGGAGTGTCCTTCAAGCTATGGAAGTTTTTAATTCTAATAACCCTCTAGTTTTAAATATTTAACTTAGCCGGTGAATATATAATAGCTGAGCCTCCGGCGGCTCGACAGAAAAACACAAAAACTCGCGAGCGATCGCTATGAAGGTTGCGGGTGTGCCCACTAGCGCCAGCTATCAGCCAGATACCGCATATACATGTAAACAGACCCAATTCTTCTCTGTCGGTCTGATCGACAAGACGTACCATTACTAGCTGTTAACCTGGAGTTTTTCAACAGTCTTGGTGAAGTACTTCCTTTTGGTTTGAGCTTTCGCAGTGCAGGTGTTTTATCTTCAACTTAAATCTTGAACTCTTTTTTGGATAGATTTCATTGTTGATTACTTTGGATTGTTTTTTGGACTTTCTTTGACTTTTAAAAAATGGCCGACCCTTCCCTTAGTACGGAAGTGTGTTTTAGGCTTTTAGCAATTATCTTATCACGTTATAAATTGTTGTTGTTAATTATAGATTTTCCTCTATATATTTTATATCTCAACCGCCTTTATTAGGCCTCTTCGATTAGCTTTCCATTTATAATAAACATCAAGATAAATTTTAATGATTTGTTTATATGCGACCTTACCTATTCCTCCCCTATTCCGAGAGTAGGCGGTCCTAACTTGGAAACCGAAGTTAAACAACGTTGAGCCCTTTCAATCGTAAATAACTTTTACAGAGCAAATGATTTTAAACTTATTAAATGAATATTTTTTAGATATTTTATGAAAGATTTTCTTTGAATAGTCTTCGTACTGTTTCAAAGATGAACTAACGTTTGGTTTATTTATGCTACGCAGTTTGCGCTCTATCGTTACGATAGAGAGAGAGAGAATCACGGTTTCACTTTGCAGAAAGAGTAAATCGATTCTGACGTTTTGTTCATTCTTCTTTCAAACTTAAATGTTTTAAATTATAATTTAAAGGAACTTGTTAATTTTCAATTTCTTAGTCCTTTCAGTTTTTTCCTTTGGTCAAATAACCTGTTTATTGACGAAAGGTGAGTGGGCTTTTCTCTTCGGTGTGAAATCAGAGAGAGAGAGAGAGAGAGAGAGAGAGAGAGAGAGAGAGAGAGAGAGAGAGAGAGAGAGACGGAGAGAGAGAGAGGAAGAGAGAACGTTCCGATCTTTATTCTCGTCCCAAGCGAGTAACGTTGTTCTCGAGTCAGTTTTTTTTTACTCTCGTCCCAAGTCTCTGTACGGGGAGAAAGGATAAAACGTTTTTAGTTTTTATTCTCGTCCCAAGGCACTGTACGGTGAGAGATTGAAAACGTAGTTTTGAATGAACTAGTGTTTAGTCTCCTTCCCAGTCACTGATCTTTTTATCTTAATATATGTTTACTGTTTTTTGCTTGTATTAATGTGCTTACATTATACAACTTATTTCGCAATTATAACCTTTTGATGTAGGGTAGAATTGCGTGCTTCAGGTAGAAATCAGTTTTATTCATGCCTAATGTGAATTGTTGAAAAATTTCGATTTCAGTGAAGTAAGTGCAAAACAGAAAATCGTAGTGATAAAGTGATAATTGCGCAAAGTGTTATCAGTGTTGCGACCGAGGGTTCGTCTGTTCGTGCCTGTCGTTCGCCTAGTCCGAGACCTCTTGCAAGCTCCCAAGCCCTGCAGGGAGAAGTAATGTCGTACGACTTATGGGTTCGAGAGGCCTTGATCAGCGAACAGACGTTCCCTCTATGGTTTCAGGCGTGTCTCATCAAGACCGCCCCTACCATAAGACGAGCGAGACGATTTTCTCCTCATCATCCGAAGGCTTTTCGCATAAGAAACCGTGGAGCAAGGTTTCGAGGCCCTTAAAGCGAAAGTCAGTCCCTTCAGGACAGGTCCAGCGTCCTGGTTGTAGCCATTGGGACAGCTCTGACCCTATGCAGTCATCGGAAGACTGCTCGCCGCCTAAACAAAAGCGTAACACAGGCTCCGAGAGTCTTATTGTAGGCAAGGTTTTGCAGTCACAGACGTTACCCTCGTCTCTTACCGCACCCATTCCCGTTGATCCTAAATGGGTTTTACTGCAAGACATGCAGAATAAGCTTGCCTCTCTTATGGAGGACTATTCTGCTGAGCAGGTTCACGATGATCCTCGCCGCTTAGCTGATTGACATTGACGTTACAAAGTCACGTCAATCATGTTTTGTAGAGCCTCACTCGATGCAGTCCCGTGTTGACTCTCAGCCGCTTGTGGACGTTCAGCCGCTGCCGCTTGCTCTTGTTGACGTTCAGGACGTTCGCCAACCAGCATAGTTGACTTGTTTTGATGTTGAGCGTCAAGCACCGCAGTCAAGAGTTGTTTTGACTGCTCAGTCTAGGCAGTCAGGGCAGTCTCGAGTTGACGTCGAGCGTCCTCCCGCACCTGTTGTTGTTGCTGGTCAGTCCTTTAAGCAGTGACATGACATAGCGTCCTTGACTGCTACTGTTGCTCCTTTGCGTGTGGACTCTGCTTGTCAAGCATTGCCACCACGGCAGGTCTCTCCCTTGCTTGAGACTCGGCAATTGTCGGACAAGGTTCCTTCAGATGAGGAAGTTGCTGATCCCCCTCCTACTGATATTCCCTTGAGGACTCTGTCAGACGGAGAGGAGCCTAAAGCTGCTCAGCCCTCTATGGACTTTAAATAAATCATGCTGATTTTTAATGATCTTTGTCCGGATCTTTTTGTAACTGCTGCTCCTCGTTCGCCTAAACGTCAGAGTTTACACTAGGCCTAGCTACTTCGAAGCCGTTGTTTTCTAAGCTAGTGCTCTCTCGCTCTTCTAAGAGAGCTTTACGTTTGCTAGGCTACTGGTTAATCACCAGGAGGAGTTTGGGGGAGACAGCCTTTGCTTTCCCTACTTTTAAGCTGGCTTATAGAGCGAGAGTCTGGTATGACACGGGAGAAGTTCTCGGCTTGGGAGTTCCTGCCTCTGCCCAGATAGACTTCTCAAACCTCATAGACTCTCCCTGGCGCCTGGCCATGAGACGCTCCAAGATTTTATGGTCGGCTTCAGAGCTAGACCATCTCCTGTTAGGAGTTTTTTCGAGCGTTTGAAGTTTTGCTGTACAATTATGTCATGCATAAACAAGGCTATCAGGGATGGCTCCAATAATCTGACAGCCACGTTCTCTGCAGGAACAAGTCTATCAGGGATGGCTCCAATGATCTGGCAGCCACGTTCACTGCAGGAGTACGTAAGAGGCAAGTGCACTCAATGTGTTCATTGTCAAGACAAACTTCACGATGAAGTCTACCAGGCTGTCTTGACAGCATTAATGGAAGGCGACTGGATGGTCTCTCTCGACCTTCAGGATGCATACTTCCACATTCCTATACACCCGGATTCCCAACCGTTTCTGAGGTTTGTTTACAGGAATGTGGGGTACCAGTTTCGAGCCCTGTGCTTTGGCCTCAGTCCTGCTCCTCTCGTGTTTACGAGGCTCATGAGGAATGTGGCAAAATTCCTCCATCTATCGGGAATCCGAGCCTCCCTGTACTTGGACGACTGGCTTCTCAGAGCATCGTCCAGTCTTCGCTGTCTGCAGGATCTACATTGGACGTTGAGTCTGGCCAGGGAGTTGGGACTTTTGGTCAACCTAGAAAAGTCCCAACTGATCCCATCCCAGATTATTCTATATTTGGGGATGGAGATTCGCAGTCCAGTTTTTTTTTTTCGGGCTTTTCCGTCTGCCACCCGAATAGAACAAGCCCTGCTCAAAGTCCAACTAATGCTGAAAAGAGAACGTTTGTTCAGTCAGGAGTTGGAACAGTCTCGTAGGGACTCTCTCATCCCTGGAGCAGTTTGTGTCGCTAGGGAGACTACACCTTCGGCCTCCAGTTCCATCTAGCCTCTCACTGGAACAAGGACAAGACGTTAGAGACGGTATCATTCCCAGTCTCCGAACCAGTAAGGGCATGCCTGAAATGGTGGGACAGCAATATCAGTCTGAGAGAGGGACTATCCCTAGCAGTCAAGAACCCAAACCACGTGTTGTTCTCAGACGCGTCGGATTTGGGTTGGGGTGCGATCCTGGACGGTCGGGAATGCTCGGGTCTGTGGACCTCAAGTCAGAAGAGCATGCACATCAACGGCAAGGAGCTATTAGCAGTCCACTTGGCCTTGATGAAATTCGAAAGCTTTCTTCGAAACTAAGTGGTAGAGGTCAACTCAGACAACACCACAGCTTTTGCGTACATCTCCAAGCAAGGAGGCACACACTCCCTCACGCTGTACGAGATCGCAAGGGACCTTCTCATATGGTCAAGAAATCGAGGCATCTCCCTGTTGACGAGATTCATCCAGGGGGACTTGAACGTCTTGGCAGACTGTCTCAGTCGGAGGGGTCAGGTGATACCCACGGAATGGACCCTCCACAAGGACGTGGGCAAGAGTCTTTGGGCTACTTGGGGTCAACCCACCATAGACCTCTTTGCCACCTCGTTGACCAAAAGGTTACCAATCTATTGCTCACCAGTCCTAGATCCAGAAGCAATCCACATAGACGCGTTTCTACTGGATTGGTCTCATCTGGACTTATATGCATTCCCACCATTCAAGATAGTCAACAAGGTACTGCAGAAGTTCGCCTCTCACGAAGGGACAAGGTTGACGTTGGTTGCTACCCTCTGGCCCGCGAGAGAGTGGTTCACCGAGGTACTTCAATGGCTGGTAGACATTCCAAGAAGTCTTCCTCTAAGGTTAGATCTCTTACGTCAGCCCCACGTAAAGAATGTTCATCAAAGCCTCCCCACGCTTCGTCTGACTGCCTTCAGACTATCGAGAGACTCTCAAGAGCTCGAGGCTTTTCGAAGGAGGCAGCCAGTGCGATTGCGAGAGCTAGGAGAGCTTCTACCATCAGAGTATACCAGTCGAAGTGGGAAGTCTTTCGAGACTGGTGCAAGCCAGCATCTGTGTCCTCTTCCAGTACCTCTGTAGCCCAATTCGGAGATTTTCTTTTACATCTGAGAAATGTTCGCTCCCTCTCAGCTCCCACGATTAAGGGCTACAGGAGCATGTTGGCTTCGGTCTTTTGTCATAGAGGCTTAGATCTTTCCAACAATAAAGATCTCCAAGATCTCCTTAAGTCTTTCGAGACCTCTAAGGAACGTCGTTTGGCAACTCCTGGATGGAACTTAGACGTGGTCCTAAGGTTCCTCATGTCAGACAGGTTTGAGCCATTACATTCAGCCTCCCTGAAGGATCTCACCCTCAAGACGCTTTTCCTAGTGTGCTTGGCTTCGGCTAAAAGGGTCAGTGAAATTCATGCCTTCAGTAAGAACATCGGCTTTTCTACAGAAAAAGCCACATGTTCACTTCAACTTGGTTTCCTGGCCAAAAATGAACTGCCTTCTCGTCCTTGGCCTAAGTCTTTTGATATACCTTGCCTGTCAGAGATCGTAGGCAACGAACTTGAAAGAGTGCTGTGTCCAGTTAGAGCTCTTAAGTTCTACTTAGCTCGTACTAAGTCCTTACGAGGTGGATCTGAGGCATTATGGTGCTCAGTTAAGAAACCATCATTGCCTATGTCAAAGAATGCTTTGTCATATTTTATCAGATTTTTAATACGAGAGGCTCATTCTCACTTGAATAAAAAAGACCGATGCTTGCTTAAGGTTAAGACGCACGAAGTAAGAGCTATAGCAACTTCCGTGGCCTTTAAGCAAAATAAATCTCTGCAAAGTATTATGGACGCGACCGTTTGGAGAAGCAAGTCGGTATTCGCGTCATTTTACTTAAAAGATGTCCAGCTCTTTACGAGTACTGCTACACACTGGGTCCATTCGTTACAGCGAATGCAGTAGTGGGTAAGGGTTCTACCACTACATTCCCTTAATTCCAATATCCTTTTAATCTGCTCTTGAAATGTTTTTTTTTGATTGGGTTGTACGGAAGGCTAAGAAGCCTTTCGCATCCTTTTTTGATTTGGCGGGTGGTCAAATGTCATTTCTTGAGAGCGCCCAGATTAGGGGTTTGATGAGGTCCTGTTGTATGGGTTGCAGCCCTTGATACTTCAGCTCCTGGGAGTCTTTCAGCATCCTAAGAGGATCGCTGGGCTTCGTGAGGAAGACAGACTAATAAGGCAGAGTAATCGTCTAAGTCAACTTCCTTACCAGTTACCTATATATATTTGGGTTTTGTTATGATATAACTGTCAAAAACTCTAAGCATATACGCTGTAAACTTAATTAACTCTGGTCTCTACCCACCACCATGGGTGTGAATCAGCTATTATATATTCACCGGCTAAGTTAAATATTTAAAAAAGGGATTTTGACGAAGGAAAAATCTATTTCTGGGCGAGAGACCTGTGCCGCCCAGTGAAATACTCCTAGAGCACTATTTCTAAGGAATATAACTGCTATATATTACCAGAGAAAAAAAGCATAGGAATGCCAGGTTGAACCCAGCTCGCTCACCTATATAAGGTGTCGGTATAAAATACTGGGGCGTGATAATTCACAACCAGAGGTCTCGCACTATTTAGATATCTCCTCTTCAAAATCCCCGCCACAGCGAGGTGCCGTTCAACACTACTACCACTAACCCAACCCATGCCAGTGACGTCACTCCTCATAGCACCCAAGGTTTGGGGCCCATGTTGGGAGGGAAGTCAAGGGAGGGTTCACTGGGCGGCACAGGTCTCTCGCCCAGAAATAGATTTTTCCTTCGTCAAAATCCCTTTTCTGGGCTCCGACCTGTGCCGCGCAGTGAAATAGTACCAGAGAAATGGTCCCAAATCTTGGAACAATACCTGAGGAAGTAACAAAATCCAAAATAACAGGTAAGAGGATAGCAAGACATAGTTGATTAAGGTTCACTATGCTCAGGAGGAATCACATTCCCTGCTGCCACTGTAGCAAATATAAGGCTTCCAGAGGTTTTAAGCAGTGGCGTTTAAATACTGTTGGAGACTTCCGGCCTGTATATTTAGTAAGTCCAGTGAAGTTCATAGTAATTAACTGAGGTAGCTACAGCTCATATATCATGGACGTAAGGGAGTGATGTGGGAATGATTCTAGGTAGCCCGTTAATGAAATGCAGAATCTTCTGTCTGAGTCCTTTCAGGATGATGGTTCTTCACCTTCTCTAATGGGTAAGGGCCCCGAGGACTGAACGGGAGATATGTTTAAGTAGGCTTCCAGAGTGTTTACTGGACATAAAGATGGGTCCTGCGGAAGTGGGACAATCTTCCAGGGGAACCGTCTGTCCTGGGGGTCCTCATTTTCGCTAAAAATCTTTTGTCAGGGGAAAGGAGTACTTCCCCTGACGAGAGAAATTCAATATGACCTGGATCTCTAGACAAGGCTGAAAGTTCTGATATTCTGCCGCCAGAAGTCAGGTTCATTAAGAACAAGGATTTCCTAACCAATGGAATATAATGGCAAGTCTCGTTAAGAGTGTCTGAAGCCAACTTAAGTACGTCATTCAGAAACCAGGAAACTGAGCTATGGTGAGTTGATGGTTTCAATCTGGCGCAGGTTCTCGGGATGGATGAGAAGTATGAATCTGTAAGGGCAATATTAAAGCCAATTGTAAAACCTTCAAGGCTGACTTAATTTGTGGTAATAGTACAAGTCGCTAAGTCTGATTCAAATAAAATTCTGAAGAAGGTTACTGTCAGATTCATAGTCATTGTCTCAACCTTTGAGTCCCTTAAAAACTGGCAAGTTTCATAACAGCCGAATCATACTGTCGAAGGGTGGATCCCCTCTTATCTGATTCTAAAAATAACGTATTTGAGGATCAATATCTGCACCTCTTGAGCTGCAAATTTCATAAAGTCCAGAAAGGTAGGGCATTCTGAATTTGAGGAAGCTAACACACAGCGAGTTGTACTGCTTGTGTTAGTATTGGATTGGGGATCTGTCGAGGTGGAGACCCAGTTCCACCAGAAGGGGAAACCCGTTGTGCTTGGGCCAGATGGGGACTACTAGAGCAACTTGGCCTTTGAAAGTCCTGAGCTTGTCTAACACTTTCATCGACAGATTTATTGGTGGGAATAGGTAAATTCTCTCCCAAGTGTTCCAGACTAATGATAGTGCGCCTGTGGCGTAAGCCCGAGGATCCGGGCTGGGAGCTACGTAGCACTCTAGTTGTAGTTGGACTTTGTTGCAAACAGATCTATCTGGAGATCCGGAACCTGAGAAAGAATCCAACTGAAGGACATTGGGTCTAGTGACCACTCCGACTCCAGCGGAGTTGTCCTCGAAAGTGCGTCCGCCACTATCTAACTAGAAGAAACCTGATATGTTGGTTTTTGGCTGGAGCCGGTTGCTTAAGGTCAAAAATACCGCCATGGCCTCTAAAACATTGATATGAAGTTGGCGGAATATTGTCGACCATAGTCCCAGGACTTTCGTGTACTGAGAGTATCCCCCCCCCCCCACGCCTGTTAGGGAGGCGTCTGTGTAAATGACGAGCTTGGGGGTGGATATTGTAAGGAAACTGATTTGCCAGATTTTGACCTTTGTCCATGGTTGAAGTCTTTTCTTCAGAATTGGTTGGAGTCGAGCCCTTTGTCTCGATATTACTCGTTTTCCTGGAGCACCATACTCGGCTTATATCTTTCAGTCTGGCCTTCAGTAGTATATCTGTTACTGAGGCAAACTGGAGGGCACCCAGGATTCTCTCTTGATTTCTTCTGGAAGGCAATTTGTCTTTGAGAAAACGTATTGTGTTTTGCTATATCGTTCCTCTTGGCTGTTGGGAGACAGAGTGTGGGAGCATAGAACCCATTGAATCCTAACCATTGAAACTTGTCCTCGGGACCAAACGAGATTTCTCGAAGTTGATTTGGAACCAAAACTGTTGTAAGAGATTATCACTCTGTAGTTGCTGTGAGGCAGTTTGCCTAGTTGAAGCCTAGAAGATTATAAATATAAATAAAACAATTCAAAAGTAATAAAAAAAAGTAAAATAATAATAAACATATAAAATATAATTAAAATAAATAAAAAATAGAGATTAAGAGGATTTACTATAAAAAAAACCTTGATGAAACGCTAACACTGATATCATAGGATAACATAAAATTAATGCTAGATGAAAGCATAAAGACGGTGTACTATATAAATGTAAGGAAAAAACTCCTAAAAGTTCGAACAAATATTAATGACTGACGAACTAACGAGAAAAAGGGCAGAGCCGAACCATGAACGGTAAGAACGGGGACGCCGTTCATATATAAACACTTCTCCATTAATAAAAACAGAGGTTACACTGCCCAATCTCGCTAACATTCATGGATAAAGTACTTAACTTCGATGGGGTATCATGGGAATCGGCCATCGATTATAAAATAATGATAAATCCAAGGATAAACACGAGAAAAAAAACATGGACTTAATAACAACAAGTGCTATAAAGGAGTCACGTCACTGGCGTGGGTTGGGTTAGTGGTAGTAGTGTTGAACGGCACCTCGCTGTGGCGGGGATTTTGAAGAGGAGATATCTAAATAGTGCGAGACCTCTGGTTGTGAATTATCACGCCCCAGTATTTTATACCGACACCTTATATAGGTGAGCGAGCTGGGTTCAACCTGGCATTCCTATGCTTTTTTTCTCTGGTAATATATAGCAGTTATATTCCTTAGAAATAGTGCTCTAGGAGTATTTCACTGCGCGGCACAGGTTGGAGCCCAGAAATGATATTTTAATTATAAAATAAATTTTTGAATATACTTACCCGGTGAATATATAAATTAAAGGCCCCCCCTTCCTCCCCGATAGAGACCCAGCGGGATGAGAAGAATTGGGTCTGTTTACATGTATATGCGGTATCTGGCCGATAGTTGGCGCTAGTGGGCACACCCGCAACCTTCATAGCGATCGCTCGCGAGTTTTTGTGTTTTTCTGTCGAGCCGCCGGAGGCTCAGCTATTATATATTCACCGGGTAAGTATATTCAAAAATTTATTTTATAATTAAAATATCATTTTTAAAGATTTTAGAATGGCTTTTCCTTATTGGACGGAGAGGTATAACAGTTCAATTTTGTTGGGTTCCAGCACATGTAGGTGTGTTTGGGAATGAGAAGGCAGATTCACTGGCTAAGGAGGCTGCATCCGAGTTGCTGCCAAGAAGGTATCCCATTCCCTGTAATGATTTCTTACCTGAAATCAAGAAATTGGTTTGCAATAAATGGCAACAGCAATGGGATAGTCAAGATGGCAATAAAATGAGGGAAGTAACAAATGACATATCTCCTTGGAGGTATAATATGATGTCCCGAAAATGGGAGACGTCTCTTTGTCGTCTCCGTATTGGTCACACTCGGTTGACACATGAGTTCTGTTGAAGGGCCAACACCAACCGTATTGTGACAACTGTTTAGTAACTCTAACAGTAAGGCATTTGTTGACCGAATGCCCCAATTATAACAACTTGCGGAATAGATATTTGTTTGAGGCTCGAGGTGAGGGTGGCAGGTTCATCCTTGCCAAGATTCTTGGAAATGATGTGTCCTACCATGCAAGTGGCATTTTTAGATTTCTTTCAGAAGCAGGTCTTCTGAAAAATATTTAACTTTTATGACATTCAATTTTTATGATTTTAATTGAATACTCTTTAATTTTTTATTTTATTTCATTTTTTATTTTTGTATACATAAATTAAATGTTACCGGCGTCAATGACCTTATATGTCAGGATGCGTGAAAACTTTAAATCATTCATTCATTCATTCATTCAAGCTCGTTAGCGCTCCCTGAGACATCAGTGCTTTCATGCTCAGCTTCGGTATCAGGCTCGCCAACGCCCTCCTGCACAAAAGCGCTCTCTTGTACGTCACCCCACTCCCAAGCGCCAGTGGTCGACTGTGCAACAGTGCTCTCCTGTGCCAAAACTCTCTCCAGCTCACCAGCACCCTTTGGCTCGCTGGCACTCACCAGCTTGCCAGTGCTCACCTGCACGCCAGAGCTTTCCTACGAATTTACCGGAAAATGCGCGCCAGCATCCTCCTATGTGGCGTCGTACTGCGCGTTCTCTAGAAACCGCACCAGCATCATCCTGCTCAGCGTCTTACTGCGCGCTATTGTTCTCATGTGTGCTCTCCAGCCCGCTAGCGCTCACTGTCCCACTTGCGCCATGGCCATGAGCAGGTTCTACAGGCTCCTAGGTTTTAAGAAACATCGAGTAGACGGCTCACCATCGCATCATTCCCTTCCCTGCAAACGCATTACAGGGCGATCACCGAGGAAAGGAGGAGGGGTCTCCACAGAAGGGTTCAGGATCCCGAAGCTGCCTTCCTCGAAGGTGGATCCATCAACAGCAGAGACTCCTCTCAGGGAACTGTCGGTCCCTTTCCCTTCAGGGCCTTCAGGGGATCTGTCTGACAGTGCGTCAGTCAGTCAGCAGCCCTGGTTCAGGGCTATGGTCAGAGTAGTGGTGCAAGCCTTCAAGCCTGCTCTGTCTGCCAGCTCTTCAGAGCATTTTACAGGTATAGCAGACCTACTATAAGGAATCACAGCTTCTTCTCCCCTGAAGAGGAAGAAGGTCTCAGATGTGGTTACTTCCCCTAGGGTAAAGCTGACTCCTATTAGGCTATCAAGGTCTGCTCCTGCATCTTCCACCAGACACTGTCCTACCTCACCTCTGCTGAGGGGGTAATGCCAGGGAGGGGCTTCCTCTCTTCCACCTTTGGAGGAAGTTTCCCCTCGCACGGAGAGTTCACCACCTATGGAAGTCAGGAGGGACATGACAATGCAGCTTTCGATGCTTGAGCCCTTCCTCCTTCCACGAAAGAAACCGAAGGACTCCAAGACTCTTCCTAAGTCCTCTTGAAGAACCTCCAAGTCTACAGATGCAGCCTGTCACTCGAGGGATGTGCGCGACCCACCCGGAGAAGAGCTCTTGGGGGTGGAAAAAGGAGACCGCTGCAAGTCCAAGTTCAACGTTGGAAGGAGAGCAGAAAGAGTCGGACCATGCATTCTGTCAGGTTCTGACTCTCATCAGGATTCTCAATGGGTTTATCAACTGAGAGAGCAAAGACAAGGTGTCTTTTGCACCTAGAAGCCCTCAGAGACCAGTGCATCCTTGCCTTGGACTCAGGGCGTGAAGGGTGCCAGGGCTACGATCATCCTACAGCTCTTTGAGCTCTCCTCCTCGCAACGTTCCGGCTCTACCACCAAGCTTCTCCCACCTCCTGTCTGCAGCAGAAGAGCTATTCTGAGATCTTAGACGTGCCTCGTCCAACTCCTCTTCTCCCCATACAGGCTACTTTGTGGCTTGATGTTTGGTTAGGGACCTTGGAAATCCTGGGAAGAACTGAGGATTTCTCAAAGAAATGTACCAGGGTTCTCACCATTACTCCCACCTGTACCAAGCTTCTGGGCGTCTCCTGCTTGAGGTGGACCGTTTGCTTCCTCGACTGTTCCGGCATCTAACCCCTTTAGTCCGCCAGAGAATGCAGACAGTGGACTAGGGGAGCAGTTCTTGGGTAACCTTGCCAAAGTCAGTAGGCCAGTAATGACAGCATTTAGTTCCACTCTCCAGGCCAGCAGACAACAGTACTAAACATCAGTTTAGGTGGTGGTAGTGGCGCTCAGCAGTTCCTGTACAGGTAGTGCCACTCTACAAGAAGGGGCAGAGGCACACTCAAAGGTACTCTTCGGGACAGTAGATGGCAGTGTCCCCCTCCAGGGCAGCAGACGGCAGTGTCCCCGTCCAGGGCAGCAGACGGCAGTGTCCCCGTCCAGGGCAGCAGACGGCGGTGTCCCCGTCCAGGGCAGCAGACGGCAGTGTCCCCCTCCAGGGCAGCAGACGGCAGTGTCCCCCTCCAGGGCAGTAGACGGCAGTGTCCCCTTCCAGGGCAGCAGACTGCAGTGTCCCCCTCCATTCCAGCAGACGGCAACAAGCTTGGACCTTTTTCATGTCACAAGCTGGGTAATTTGTTTGAATACTTTGACCTAGATCGAAAAGGCTCTTTCTTGGTGTTAATTGCTAAGAAATTTGCATCATAAACCTAATGGGACTGTATTTTGAAATAGGACTTTTATATTTTATTTCTTTTTTTTGGGTGTGTGGGTGTCCTTGGAAAAAAACCAAGTACTTGTGTTTTGTATTGATATAGGGGTGGCCAATTCGTGGGAGGCTTTCTTTTTCAAATAATTTTTCAGTCTTATATTGTTTTTCGATTCTTATTCCATGTCATAACAATGAACTTTTGTTACTAAGTCGTCTTCCCTTCGTTCAAGTATCCCCAGTACATGACGACAGATGCCCACTTACAAGATGAGGAAGTCTTCAGGTGGACACCTCCTCCCTCTCTCTGATCTGGGCGTTTTCTCAAGGCGAGGGAAACCAGTCGTCTTTCTTTGGCCCTCATCGCTCCCTTCTGGCCTCGGAAGGACTGGTTCCCAGACCTTTTTGAGGTCCTAGTGAACCCTCCTGTTAGATTGCTAGAGAGACCAGATCTACTCAAACAGCCTCACTTTCATTGTCTTCATCGGGGGCTCCACATGATTCATCTTCATGCTTGGAGCCTGTCAGGAGGTTCTCAAGGTAAAGAGGCTTTTTATCTAGTTAGCCTAAGCCATGTGATGCTCTATATGTCAAGTTTATCAAGTCAAATGGGCAGTTTTTTTTTTTTTTTACGCTAATGCCAGATGAAAGGTCATTCTTCTTCCAGACCCTCTCAGCCTAAAATTGCAGAATTCCTGGTCCATCTTCACAGGGATGGAGGGTATCTGTTGTTCTTGAGAAGGCACTGAACAACACAAAGGCAACCAGAAAGAAAAAACTCATGTTAGTAATGTTAATTTTCCATAACATTAGAACCAAAGCAAAGGTAGAGGGAGTGATATGGAAGAGTTTGTGGTCTATTTTCGTGTATGTGCAGTATTACTATAAAGCCTTTTGCTGTTCATAATTCTGGAGGAAGGCTCAGAGGTGCATAGCAGTATTAGAAAGACAATTTTGATGATGACTGGAGAGGAAGTACAGCAAAGGAAATAAGACTTTGGATGAAACTCTGCCTTTTTGAAGAGCAAGGGAAAACTATTTTAAGAATAGAACCAATAATGTCACAGGAGATGCTGTTGATTATAGAATCTACAGAGGATATGAGATTTTTAGATGCCTGAAATATGTAACAAGAACAGATAGAACACAGATCAATGTCTGTGGTTTGTATGTTTAGGAAAAATGCAAATTACAGTACTTTATAAATTTATTTTATTTTTTAAAAAACCCCATTATTTTTATTGAGTTTTCCTCTTCTCTAACTGATTGTTGTTTTCTATTCTTCCAGATTTTTCTTCTCAAAGGAAGGAATCATCCACCTCTTGCTGCTAAAGCTTGTAAGCTACTGAAGGTATATGCAAGAGACGTAAGACTGGAAAAGAAAGGGTCATGTTGGAAGATTTTGTTGTACAGTATGATGTCTGAGAATAGGAAGTTTAGTCTTAATTTCCTCTTTGAAGTCTATTAAAAATAATATTAAGGGGTTTTTCATCTTGTGATACGGAGAGGATAATGAATTCTGAACCACCTTTTAAATTTCCAATGAAAAGTGAAATTGAAGATCTATTTTCACCTGCAGTTGATCCAAAAAATAACGATACGTCTGGCAGTGTTGCTCTCTTTAGTGATGGCGCTCTTTTCTTGGATCCAAAAATGGAAGTCAAAGTAGAGCCAGAAATATTTGATTCTAGCGAAAGCTACTTGAAAAATTCCTACGAGTACGATGCATCATTGAGTGAAAACGGTTCATTAAGTTGTAAAGGGGATGTCGACGAGGAGGAAAGTGTAGGCACTTACTTAAGGACAATTATGGAAGAAAATAAAGGAAAAGAAAAAGAAAGACTTTCATGTGTAATCAGTGGAAGAGAATTATTACAGAAAGATGTTTTGAATCAAGAGGTGAATCAAATAAATGAGAAGCAGATGAAAAAAAGGATCTTTGGTAATGTTAACTCCAACGCTCTAGCTAGAAAGCGATGCACATGCACTGAATGTGGGAAAACATTTTCTAAAAGATTTAATCTAACAGTGCATTTAAGAATTCACACGGGAGAGAGGCCATACAAATGCAATGTCTGTAGCAAAGCATTTACTAGGAAACAACATCTTACTGAACATTTAAAAATTCACACGGGAGAGAAGCCATACAAATGTAATGTCTGTAGCAAAACATTTAATGTAAATGGAGGTCTCACTGAACATTTAAGAATTCACACGGGAGAGAAGCCATACAATTGCGATGTCTGTAGAAAAGCATTTTCTAAGAAGTGCAGACTTGCTATACATTTTAGAGTTCACACGGGAGAGAAGCCATACAAGTGTGATGTATGTAGCCAAACATTTACTTTGAAACACCATCTCACTGGACATGTAAGAATTCACATGGGAGAGAAGCCATACAAGTGCGATGTCTGTAGCAAAACATTTAATACAAAACTATCTCTCACTAAACATTTAAGAATTCACACAGGAGAGAAGCCATACAAGTGCAATTTCTGTAGCAAAGCATTTATTTCGAAAAGATATCTCACTAAACATAAGAAATCACATGAGAGATCTATTCCAATGTCATGAATGTGGCAAAACATATAATTTAAAACAGACTCGATAAACATTTAAGAACTCACATGGAAGAAAAACCATTCATGCGCACGGACTGTGGTAAGGCTTTGTGCTCTGAAGGTTTACTCAAGAATCATCATAGAAGGAGCTGCTATAAAATCTGATATTGTGATCTGTAATAAAGTAGAAAAAACTGCAGAGATGACAGATAAAAGTTCTCACCCCTTCGCACAATTACCCAGGCCGTTAGCTCTCAGAGTCGACAAGGGGACGTGGTGCCTCCAAACCGCTCATGCTAAGCATAGAGTAGCACCTCAGATCAGGCACTAGCCAGTTAGTTTTTCAAACTTACACCCACCTAACGGTGAGTGTCCACTGTAAAGATCGTAGGGGTATGTATATAGCGCTGTAACAAATGACAGATTTAGAAATAATTTGTATTTTTGTTGTATCCTTGTATAATCCTGGAGCTCTTAACACATACTGGTCCTGCCATCACCTTCCCCCAGGAAGTTTTGCTGCAATTGCACAGTGACTCAGTTACAAGAGGTGTTGTGAGCTGAGTGGTTGGTCCAACTCTCGCTTTCCCTTCGCTAACTAGCTAAAAGTTTTACAGCTAGTTCCAGCTGTTGCCAAAATGCATCTCCATTGTAAAGAGCTCCAGGTTTGTATAGTTAGGAAAAATACAAATTATTTCCAAATTTGTCATATTAGCATAATTATTACTATTAGAAGCCAAGGGGCAAAAGCAAATTGCCACTAGCCCAAGGGACCAAATAGTTGACAGTCAAGTGCAGTGAAGATATAAGAATGTAAAGAATAAACTATATAAGAGAAGAAAGAGATTATTTTAAGATAGATAACAATGTTGAATAAATAAGCATTATGAAAACTAGGAAAGGAAACATCATCAACAGAAAAGCCTTTGTACTAAGTTTGAACTTGTTAAATATCTGCTGATACAGTTGCAGGGGCAGTAGTTTATTGGCTTGGTCACAGCCTAAATAAAGCTTAGAGAATAATATACAGCATTAAGCCTTTTGAAACAATGCTGGTGACATTGTCTCTTTTTGAACGTAATACTGGATGATTCTACCTGCTACTTGCACTGTCGTGAAGTTATGAAAGTTAATTGGAAGGAAGAATTAAAAGTAAGTCTACTTGTATTGGAATATGAAGCCATGCAATTATTTATAAAGTACTATAATATGGAGATAGCTTCATTTTGGGAGTTTGAATATAAGTATAGTAATAAGGTAGAATAGTATCATTATTTTTTAAGATTTATGTGATTTTCTTGATGTAATCTATTTTATGATCTTATTGATTAGTTTAGGTTATATAAGTTTCATTGGATTGTCCTTGAGAGGAGAATCTTGATTAAAATATCTAGATATTTGGTTTCTCTTTCATTTCCACAATTGCTCTTCTCAAACATTTCAATCTGCATTGGTCTTTCTGGAGAGACAGTGTCTCGTCAAATGATTTTACAGCATTCTTAGTACAGTACTGTATTCAGGTTTCACAAGAATGAAGTTAAGATTTAAAGATATTTTGCTGAGTAATATTCCCAAGTCCCAGGGCTGGGTCTTGTGGGTAAAATCCATGACCCAATTTATTTAAGAATAAGTTCTACAGGTTTCAGTATTAATGTGAGTTTACAAAATTTAATATCTGATGTTATGAATTAAGTTTAACAGTACAGTATATTGATTGTATTTGTGGTATAGAGGAGTAATCATGTCCAGAGGCTGTCATGGTTTGTTTTAGGAAATTCAATTTGTTTGGGCTCATAGCTCACTCTAATGTTAACTGTACTAAGTGAAATCAGTTGGGTTTAATTTCGGGTCAAGTTTGTTTTCGGTGTTTGCATATGAAATATAGAAGACTGAAGGATTAAAAGCAATAATTTTTATGTAACTTTTAAGAAATATTTCTTTGTTCCGTTACTTTATATAAACCTTCGCTATTTATAAGGATATTACGTTCGGTGAGGCTGGAAGATGAGCCATAAGACTTTTATCTAGGGTTAACTACCCATTCCGCTAGTTAATGGGGATAGGTGGGGTTGCTTGCTACCGCTCCCTCTCACACACCAGTGATTTAGGTCACTTTGGTTTTGGCTCGTTGTCATTCTTCATCCATCACCAAGTTATACTTTGGACTGCCATTAATGGTTTTTGTCTGTTCTTTCTCTTTAATAGTATGTGTTTGTGTTGACTTTTGCCACCATGCGTACCTGCTCTTGACCTGATGGCTGGCCCTTCGGTACCTTCATGTTGGCCGTGGACACCAACCTCCACACCCTTTGTCCCACCTGCAGAGGTCAACGGTGTGATTGTAGTAATATCTGTAATGAGTGTCGGGAGTGGTCTGCCTCCCAGTGGGAAAGGTTTGGGCGATGGCGGAAGAAGTCAAAGCAGGATATTTCAGTTTCCAAGGTTCCTTTAAAGGGAAAAAAACCACAAGACCTCTTCTTCTGCCTCCCGACCTTCCACCGTTCTGTCCATCCTTCGAGGAGGAAGATAAGTCTATCATCTGTCTCCTGTGAGTGGCTCTCACCATCGGGGGAGTTCTCTCATAGAGACTCCTCTTCGGAGGATTGCTGGTATAGGTAGTTGAGCTTGCTGTTCCCACGTCTCAGAGCTCACCCTCCGCTTCGCCTGAGAGATTGCCTTTTACCATCAGTGAAAAGGCAATTCTTTGGCCTTGTCTTTGCAGCCGTCCCCCGCTGAGGAGCTTCTGCTTTAGTCGTCTTCTGGCCTTCAACCTTCGCCCATTCCTGGTTATTATCTTGACGACGCTGCTGCTAGTCCTGTCCTTGGCCATGGACTCAACTTTGGATTTTTCGCGATCCCTATCAGTGGATGTTCGCTCTTCCAAAGGGCACTTCCCTGGTCCAGTTCGACCTTTGTGCCGACCTGCCGTCATCCTTCCTGTCTCCTGTACATCATCCGGATGTTCTTCCGAAGCGTTCAGCTGCGCGCCAACACTTTCCAGCTCGCCAGCGCCCTGCAGTGCACCAGTGCTCTTCAACAGCATGTCAGTGCCAGCCTGTATTCCAACGCTTTCAGAGTGTCTTCGCTCTCCAGTGCTTCGACATTTGCCTGACTACCAGCCTTCTCCTGCTCGTCCTCAGCACCCTCCAAGCCCCTAGCGATCTACCGATTGCTGGCGCCCATCAGCGTAGCCCCTCCATTCCAAAGAGGAGCATTTGCCATCGCTTGCCAACCAACCTACGCTCGCCAGTGCAACAGCGGTCCCCAGCTCAAGCTCGTCGGCGCTCCCCAAGACATCAGTGCTCTCCAAACCAGCGTGTGCCAACGCTCTCTACAGCTCATCAGCACCCTCCAGCTCGCCGGTGTTCTCCAACGCCCACCTGCGTGCCAGTGCTCTCCTGCGCATTCACTGGAAACTGCGCACCAGCATCCTCCTGCGCAGTGCCTTACTGCGCCCCAGCACTCTCCTGCCCGCCACCGCTCTTCTGCACACAAGATCTCTCAGGCCCACCTGTGCCTGCTATGTAACTGCGCTCACCGGCTCACTTGCACCATGGCCATGAGCAGGCTTCTACAAGCTCCTATGTTTATTGAACATCAAATTGACAGGTCACCATCGCCTCATTCCCATCCCCGCAAAGGCATTACAGTGCTACCAGCGGGGAAAGGGGAAGGGGTCTTCACAGAAGGGTTCAGGATGCTGAAGCTGCCTTCCTCAATGGTGGACCCATCAACAGCAGAGACTCTTGACAGGGAACCTTCGGTCCCTTTCCCTTCAGGGGGTCTTTCTGACAGTGCGTCAGTCAGTCAGCAGCCGTGGTTCAGTTCTATACTCAGAGTAGTGGTGCAAGCGTTCGAGCCTTCTCTGTCTGCCAGCTCTTCGGAGCAACCTTACAGCTCCAGCAGACACATTGCAAGGAACCACACTTTCTTGTTCTCCCCTGTAGAGGAAGAGAGGAGTCTCAGATGCGGCCACTTTCCTGAGGGTAAAGCTGACTCCTGTTAGGCCAACAAGGCCTGCTTTTCTGCATCTTCCACCGGACACTCTCCTACCTCACCTCTGCCGAGAGAGTTGCATGAGGGAGGGGCTTCCTCTCTTCCACCTTCGGAGGAAGTTTCCCCTCGCACGGATAGTTCTTCACCACTGTTGGAAGTCATGAGGGACATGACAATCCGGCCTTCAATGCTTGAGTCCTACCTCCTTCCTCGGAGGAACCTAAGGACTCCAAGACTCTTCCAAAGTCCTCTTCAAGGACCTCTAATTCTACAGATGCAACCAGTCACTCAAGGGATGTCCGGAACCCAACCCGAAAAGAGCTCTTGAGTGTTGAAGAAGGAGGCTATGCTGCAAGTTCAATGTCGGAAGGAGAGCAGAAAGTGTCGTAACATGCATTCTGGCAAGTTCAGACTCATGAGAGTTTTCATTTTGTTTACCAACCCAGAGATACTCCCTCGAAAGGGCAAAGACCAGTGCCGCCTTGCGTTGGTCTCAGGAGCTGAAGGGTGCCAGGGCTAAGATTGCCCTACAGTCTTCTGTGGTTGGTGTTGTGGAAGGGGTATTTCTGCTCTCGATGCCACCATTCCAGCAATAGCAGAGTTCTCCGTGTATTTGCGTGAAGAAATGCGCCAGTTAGTCATGGCTTTAAAAGGCTATCGCTCAGCCTTAAGCGTCACCTTTAGACTGAATGGAATGGTCATTTCTTAAGCCTCGCCTTTAGACTGACTGGAATGGTCATTTCTTTATCGCTAGAACTTTCCTTACTCATATGGAGTTATAAACTTACATGTCCTCTGTCTGAAGTGAGACCTCCCCCTTGGAACGTGGTTCGAGTTCTCAGGTCTCTAAAGAGACCTCCGTATAAACCATTATCACCACCTAACCTGGAAGATGATGTTCCTGATAGCTTTGGCTTCAGCCAAGCGAGTCAGTGAACTTCGTGGTCTCTCATACAACATCTCCCATTCAAGGGGAGGGGAGAGAGGTAACGTTCATCTTCGTCCCTGAGTTTGTTGCTAAGACTCAGAACCCGGGATTAGCGGATCCTCGATTCGACTCCTTCCGGATTTTGAGTCTTTTGTGACGGTGCCGAGTGAGGGTTGTGAACTCAAAGGCAGGATGCAATCAACTGAGTTTTATTAAGGAACACACTTCTTTATATACAAAACCTCAAGGCAACAGGACATAACATGTTCGAGAGACAGACAATGTTCAGAGCAAAACTGGAGACATGATCATTCAGGTTCTTTTTAGTGCGAGGGAAGAGCAGATACAAGCATAATATATACAAAATAATTATGTACAATTGTGTGACACATGGTTGGTACACTTTGTTCTGTAACAGATGACCCTGATCATCTCTTACTCCGCCCAGTGAGGAGTTTGAGGCTGTACCTTAAGAGAACAGCCACAGCCCGTCCCCATGTGCCTGCACTCTTTGTCAGAACAGGGAGGACCAAGAGGAGGGTCACCGAGAACACCATCTCAGCATGGATTTGCAAGGTCATAGACCATGCGCTGAATCCTTCACGTCGCCCCAGAGCTCATTATGTCGGGCGTAGCTACATCCCTGGCATTGAAGAGGAACTTCTCAGTGACAGGTTCTTCAGGCTGGGGTGTGGAAATGAAAGAACACTATCACAGCGCACTGCCTGCAAGATATGACCCACAGGAGGCTCGATACGTTTTCTATTGGCCCTGTGTTTGCTGCACAATAGCTGGTATAAAATGCACGCTCCTTATTGGACAAGTATCAGAAGGTTGAGGACACTGTATCCGGTTTTAGTCGGTGTGAATTCTTTTCTTCATCGTCCTCTCTCCTGGGGAATGCAGCATCCTTGGTTCTCTGCATAAGCTGACCTCAAACCACAGCAGGTAAACCATGCTCCCTTGTGTACCTAGTATAAAGCTAATACTGTTGCGTCCCCATACCCTGGTGAGGTGGTATTGGGAAAGTCTTGGTTACAACAGTTTTTACTATAAAAGACTCGGAATAACTTTTACCTGGATGGTCACACTTCTAAATATCTCAACATATAGCTTGCGTAGGGCGTGTTGTGACCGAGGCAACACCTGCCCTGAGTGTTTGGGGTGGTCTGCCTCACAGTGGAAGTGCTTTGGACATAGGTGCAAGAAGTCTAAGAGAGATTCTTTGTCTTGAGGGTGTTCCTCGAAGTCGAAGAAACTTCGGACTTCTTCACCCCCCCCCCCCCCCCGATCTCTTCCCGAATCTCCTGCTCGATCAGTCTCCCGGGGAACGGTCAAGCAGAAGCATAGACCATTTAACATTAGGTCAATTTTTGGGGTTTAAGGGACGTAACTGTTTCCCCTGGAGAAGCGGTTCTGCCCTCCCCTCGGGGAGTGGCTGGTCTTTTTCTGATAATTTACAGGTGTATCCATCAATGGGTATGGCTGGTCCCCTGTCAAACGAGGCGTTGTTGGAGCTTCTCCATCTAGGTGCTGAGAGGAAGTGGACATTGGCTTCGTCTGAGGTGGATCTGTTGCCGATGAGTGCTGTCCTTGGCTATCCTTTAGTTTCTGCCACCTTGTCCGGAGAAGAGTCTTCCCCTTTGCCTTCGCCTGCTTTGGAACTATAAAATGAGACATAATCCTTTGTGTTTCACAGTTAGGCAACCTCTTTCTTGCCAGTTATCTCTTGCTTGACCAGAGAGAATGATTGCTAAAGGCTGGATACCATTTATCATGTATTATTTCTATCTCATGATTATTCTTATCACTGACTGTCGTTTTCCCATCATAATATAATTGCCTCGTATATATTGACAGATTTTCCATGGGTAGTGTTTCACATACACGTCCCCAGAAACGAGTGACCATAAAGTGGCATAGAAAGAGCTCAGCAGCAGTCAAAGTTAAGGGTTGTCAATGTCCAAACCCTTCTGACTCCTTTAGGAGATAATGAACCACAATGTAGCGTGGTTCTTATGTAACAAGCTTGGAAATTTCTTATGTCAAAAGCTTGGAACTTTCTTATGTTCCATGCATAAAGCTTTCATATGTTGCAAGCTTGGAACTTACTTATGTCAAAAGCTTGAAACTTTCTTATGTTCCAAGCTTAAGTCTTTATGTTCCAAACTTAGGGTTTTTTATGTAACAAGCTTGGAACTTCGTTTGAATACTTTGACCTTGACCAAAAAGGCTCTTTCTTGGTGTTAATTGCTAAGAAATTTCCATCATAAACCTAATGGAACTGTATTTGAAAAGGGTCTTTTATATGTTATTTTCAGGTGTGGGGTGTCTTTAAAAAAAAAAAAAGGTACTTGTGGTTTTGTATTGACATAGGAGTGCCCAATGAGTGTGCATTTTTTTTTCTTTAATAATTTTTCTGTCTAGTTATTAATCATTGGAATAAACTTTGGTTGCCAAGTCGTCTTCTCTTCATTAAAGTATCTCCAGAAGGACAGAGCCCACTTACAAGATTGGGAAGTCTTCAGGTGTACACCTCCCCCCTCTCTCTGATCTGGGTTGCTCTTAACTTGGTGAGGGAAACCAGTCGTCTTTCCTTGGCCCTCAACGCTTCCTTCTGGCCTCGGAAGGACTGGTTCCCAGACATTTTTGAGGTCCTAGTGAACCCTCCTGTTAGATTGCTAAAGAGACCAGATCTACTCAAACAGCCTCACTTTCATTGTCTTCATCAGGGGCTCCACATGCTTCATCTTCATGCTTGGAGCCTGTCAGGAGGTTCTCAAGGTAAAGAGGCTTTTCATCTAGTTAGCCTAAGCCATGTGATGTTCTACATGTCGAGTTTATCAAGTCAAATGGGCGTCTTTTTTTTTTTTTTACGCTGGTGCCAGATGAAAGGTCATTCTTCTTCCAGACCCTCTCAGCCTAAAATTGCAGAATTCCTGGTCCATCTTCACAGGGATGGAGGGTATCTGTAGGTCTTAAGAAGGCACTGGACAACACAAAGGCAACCAGAAAGAAAAAAGTTATTTAAGTAATGTTAATTTGCCATAACAGTAGAATCAAAGCAAAGGTAGAGGGAGTGATATGGAAGAGTTTGTGGTAAATGTTCCTGTCTGTGCAGGATTACTATAAAGCATTGTGCTGTTCATTATTCTGGAGGAAGGCTCAGAGGTGCATAGCAGTATTAGCAAGACAATTTTGATGATAACTGGAGAGGAAGTATAGCAAAGGAAATAAGACTATGGATGAAACTCTGTCTTTTTGAAGAGCAAGGGGAAAACTATTTAAAGAATAAAACCAATAATGTCCTGAGAGATGCTGTAGATTATAGAATCTACAGAGGATATGAGATTTTTAGAAGCCTGAAATATGTAACAAGAACAGATAGAACACAGATCAATGTCTGTGGTTTGTATGTTCAGGAAAAAGGCAAATTACACAACTTTATGAATTTGTTTTATTTTTTAGAAAACTCCATTAATTTTATTGAGTTTTCCTCTACTCCAACTGATTTTAGTTTCCTTTTCTTCCAGACTTTTCATCTCAAAGGAAGGAATCGTCCACCTCTTGCTGCTAAAGCTTGTAAGCTACTGAAGGTATATGCAAGAGACGTAAGACTGGAAAAGAAAGGGTCATGTTGGAAGATTTTGTTGTACAGTATGATGTCTGAGAATAGGAAGTTTAGTCTTAATTTCCTCTTTGAAGTCTATTAAAAATAATATTAAGGGGTTTTTCATCTTGTGATACGGAGAGGATAATGAATTCTGAACCACCTTTTGAATTTTCAATGAAAAGTGAAATTGAAGATCTATTTTCACCCACAGTCAATCCAGAAAATAATGATACGTCTGGCAGTGTTGCTCTCTTTAATGATGGCGGTCTTTTCTTGGACCCCAAAATGGAAGTCAAAGTAGAGCCAGAAATATTTGATTCTAGCGAAAGCTACTCGAAAAATTCCTACGAGTACGATGCATCATTGAGTGAAAACGGTTCATTAAGTTGTATAGGGGATGTCGACGAGGAGGAATGTGTAGGCACTTACTTAAGGACAATTATGGAAGAAAATAAAGGAAAAGAAAAAGAAAGACTTTCATGTGTAATCAGTGGAAGAGAATTATTACAGAAAGATGTTTTGAATCAAGAGGTGAATCAAATAAATGAGGAGCAGATAAAAAAAAGGATCTTTGGTAATGTTAACTCCAATGCTCTAGCTAGAAAGCGAAGCACATGCACTGAATGTGGGAAAACATTTTCTAAAAGATTTAATCTAACAGTGCATTTAAGAATTCACACGGGAGAGAGGCCATACAATTGCGATGTCTGTAGCAAAACATTTATTACAAAATCATATCTCGCTGCACATTTAAGAATTCACACGGGAGAGAGGCCATACAAATGCAATGTCTGTAGCAAAGCATTTACTAAGAAACAACATCTCACTGAACATTTAAAAATTCACACGGGAGAGAAGCCATACAAATGTAATGTCTGTAGCAAAACATTTATTGATAAACCTAGTCTCACTAAACATTCAAGAATTCACACAGGAGAGAAGCCATACAAGTGTGATGTCTGTAGGAAAACATTCATTGATAAACCTAGTCTCACTAAACATTCAAGAATTCACACGGGAGAAAAGCCATACAATTGCGATGTCTGTAGAAAAACATTTATTACAAAATCATATCTCGCTGCACATTTAAGAATTCACACGGGAGAGAGGCCCTACAAATGCAGTGTCTGTAGCAAAGCATTTACTAGGAAACAACATCTCACTGAACATTTAAAAATTCACACGGGAGAGAAGCCATACAAATGTAATGTCTGTAGCAAAACTTTTATTGATAAACCTAGTTTCACTAAACATTCAAGAATTCACACAGGAGAGAAGCCATACAAGTGCAATGTCTGTAGCAAAACATTTATTGAAAAACATAGTCTCACTAAACATTCAAGAATTCACACGGGAGAAAAGCCATACAATTGCGATGTCTGTAGCAAAACATTCATTGATAAACCCAGTGTCACTAAACATTCAAGAATTCACACAGGAGAGAAGCCATACAAGTGCGATGTCTGTAGCAAAGCATTCATTGATAAACTTAGTCTCACTACACATTTAAGAATCCATACAGGAGAGAAGCCATACAAATGCAATGTCTGTAGCAAAGCATTTATTAGAAAAGGACATCTCACTACACATTTAAGAATCCATACAGGAGAGAAGCCATACAAATGCAGTGTCTGTAGCAAAACATTTATTACAAAATCATATCTCATTGTACATTTAAGAATTCACACAGGAGAGAAGCCATACAAATGCAATGTCTGTAGCAAAACATTTATTGAAAAACATAGTCTCACTAAACATTCAAGAATTCACACGGGATAGAAGTCATACAAATGTAATGTTTGTAGCAAAACATTTATTAGAAAAGCACATCTCACTACACATTTAAGAATCCATACAGGAGAGAAGCCATACAAATGCAATGTCTAGCAAAACATTTATTGAAAAACCTAGTCTCACTGAACATTTAAGAATTCACACGGGAGAGAAGCCATACAAATGTAATGTCTGTAGCAAAACATTTAATAGCCAATCAAATTTCACTAAACTTTCAAGAGTTCACACAGGAGAGAAACCATACAAATGCAATGTCTGTAGCAAATCATTTACTATGAAACAAAGTCTCACTGCACATTTAAGAATTCACACGGGAGAAAAGCCATACAAGTGCAATGTCTGTTCCAAATTCTTTATTTTGAAAAAATATCTCACTAAACATAAGAAATCACATGAGAGATCTATTACAATGTCATGAATGTGGTAAAACATATAATTTAAAACAGAGACTTGATAAACATTTAAGAAGAACTCACATGGAAGATTATAGATGTGAGGGTGGTTGGTCCAACTCTTGCTCTCCCTTCGCTAACTAGCTAAAAGTTTTACAGCTAGTTCCAGCTGTTGCCAAAATGCATCTCCAGTGTAAAGAGCTCCAGGTTTGTATAGTTAGGAGAAATATAAATTATTTCCAAATTTCTCATATCAGCCTAATTGTTACTATTAGAAGCCAAGGTGCAAAACGGATTTTGAGCAATGCGAAAAATCTATTTTTGGGTAAGATAGCCATGTCGTCCTGATGGAAGGTTTCTTTAAGTAGCTTCCTAGGGTATATTTGACTACAGTGATATTCCCAGAGAATTTAACTTAAGGTCTCCAGAATTCTAACTCCTGGCGCGAATATCCTGAAAGTGTTCCTTTTAGGATATCGCATAATATCAGGGGACGTATTCTTGACACGCCACATAGCAATCTGCACCCCGCATAGCGTTTACGCTTCGAGGGGGAAAAGTGGCAAAATAAAAGGGGAGCCTTTATAAGGTTCCTTTCCTCTGTTACTGTTTGAGTACTCAGATGGCGCTATAATCGCCGCCACCTTTATTCCTTGTAGCGTTAAGCCGGTACTTAAAGATACAGTATTGTTGGGAGGGATCCTGCCAAGGTCTTTCATAGAAAGGAGGGCGGGTCCATCAGGACGACATGGCTATCTCACCCAAAAATAGATTTTTCACTTCGCTCAAAATCCGTATTTTGGGCTCAGGCCATGTTGTCCTGATGGAGGTTTACCAGAGCATTAATGTATCCGTGGATTTCCCCAGTTGTGCCTTAAACCTCAAGACAATATTTCCTTGGTCATGTAGACCTAAGAGAGCTATGACATTACCGTTATATGTCATTTCATCTAATCATAGACTATGTTAGTGCTTCCTGCCCCCTACAGGGAAGAGTCAACCTAGACTCGGGAAAATTCTCGAAGTTCGCATATTTCATATGACCTACCTAGCAAGGGGCATACAGGTCTCACTGTATGCCTTTAGCCAAAGTTTGTATTTATAAACGAACACAAGTTTATGTCAACCACCATAGCTTCAGAGGTACATTAGTTGTATACCACAGAAGACAAGTTTGTATCTTGTATCGAAACAAGTGAAGTCTAGCTAGAAAGGTTTGTTTTCATATAGGAACAAAGTTAGTACCTTTGCTCAGTATTATTATGCAGAATGATAAGGAATGAAAGGAATGCTCACACATAACTTTATTACAAATGTTTAGGGCGAATTATTGTCAGACAATAAATAAAAATTCAGCATACATTTCATAATAATATAAAAATGCTTGTGATAAAGAATTTTCCAACATAGACAATATAGAAAAAATCATAAATACTTGTTTTACCTGAAAACTAAATTTTTGCCACTCAAAAATAAAAATTTTATAAGTTTTTTAATGTCTTTCTGAGAAGTCTGTCTATTTACAATTGTGTAAAAAACACACTGCACTTTGTGTTCAGTGTATGTTTCATCACCTTTGTGCACTGGAACAGTCCATAATGTCACCTTGATGACATTTCACTTATCATGTTGCACTATAACGTGTCAACATGTACACCCTTAGAATTACAGTCCCACATAATTCACTGTTCCTCGCAGCACTAAGCGACAGGTTTTAGTACACTACCTGCCGCCACCACGAATCGTTTTAATTCTTGCACTTGCTTCGCGTAGTGTTTGAAAAACACTCTGGATGACTTCCATCCAGTAAACGAGCGAAGGCTCTTGAAATCCATGAGCTGGAAAAAGTTCAACGAAGAAGCAATTTTCCTAGGATCATGACCTGCGGGTGTACTGTCAGGATCCGCTCTGCGAATGAAGTAGGTGATCTTTGCCCTTAGTTGTTTTAGGGATAAGTTTAAGCCCGATGTTTCTCCTTTAAAGAGCTGTCCTCCCCTGAAGTCTGAAGTTCTACAAAGATAGACCTTTAGACTCTCCACTGGACACAGCGAGACATCTTCCTTCAGAGGGCAGATTCTCCAGGGACCCCACATTCTTGGCGAGAAACGTTGGGTCGGGAAAGAGATTTAGCTCTCCCGTTTCAGCAAACTGGATATGGCCTTCTTCCCGAAAAAGGGCCACTATCTCACTAACTCTAGCCCCTGAGGCTAGAGCAAACAAAAATATAACTTTTTGAGTCAAATCTTTCAAAGAGCAATTATCGTTGCCCAAACTTGAAGCAAAATGTACCTTATCCAAAGACAATGAGATGGGCCTTGGAGGTGCTGTAGGCCTGAGCCTAGCACAGGCCTTAGGGATTTTGTTAAAAACCTTATTAGACAAGTCTACTTGGAAAGCATAAAGTAAGGGTCTAGTCAAGGCAGATTTACACGTAGTTATCGTGTTGGTTGCTAAACCTTGTTCATGAAGGTGAAGAAAGACAAGCAGAAATCCATCAAGATTTCCTTTGGGTTTCTTGCCTTGACAAAGGCCACCCACTTCTTCCAAGATGATTCGTATTGCCTTCTGGTAGATTTTGACTTGTATTCCTCTAAGAAGTCTATACTTTCTTTCAAGATCCCAAACCTTTTCTTTACTGCTAGGGAGAGAAAATCATGAGATGAAGGTCTTGGGTTTTCTGTAATGAAGTGAAGACAATCGACTTCTGTACTTGTTGAGACAGAACTGTGTCCGGGAGGCGAATCAGCCTCGGCTCTAATTCTAATATTAAGGGGAACCAGTTGCTCCGGGGCCACTTGGGAGCCACTAGGGCTGCTGTTTCTTGAAAAGATCTCCGCTGTTGAGGACCTTCATCATCAGGTTGAATGGAGGGAACAGGTAAATCCTGGTCCATTTGTTCCAGTCGAGGGTACATGGCGTCCACTGCTTCCGCTAGAGGGTCCTCGTACGGGGCCACGTATCGAGGAAGTTTCTTGTTGTCGCTCGTCTCGAAGAGGTCAATCTGCAGTTCCGGGACTTGATGTTAGATGAAGGAGAATGATCTTGCATCTAGGGACCATTCTGACTATTGGAGTTATCCTGGATAGAGTGTCTGCTGTCATGTTGCAGAACCCTTGAAGGTGAACTGCTGACAAGTGCTATCTCTTCTTTTCCGCTGAACGGAAGATGGCCAACATCACTTGATTGAATTGAGGTGATCTCGAACCTTGACGATTCAGACATCTCATTACCACCTCGCTGTCCAGAATCAGTCTTATGTGGACTGAAGGGCGAGGTGATAATTTCTTCAGTGTGAGGAAGACTGCCATGGCCTCCAAAATGTTGATATGGAAGGTCTTGAATAGAGAGGACCAAGTTCCTTGAACTCTCCGTTGATGAGAGTGACCTCCCCATCCTTCCAATGATGCGTCCGTGTGGATGACAACTGAGGGTGGAGGCGGTTACAGAGGTGTTGACCTCTTGAAGTTTTTGGCCTCCGACCATGGCATGAGAAGTGATCGTAGCTGAATCGGTATTGGTCTTCTTAGATCTCTTCGAACGTTTGATGCGTATCTTCTCCAGACTCCTGATGCATCCTTTAGCGGTGCTCTTAGCGCTGGATCTGTCAATGATGCAAACTGAAGTCAGCCCAGCACTCTCTCCTGTTGGCGTCTTGAAATCCTGTTGGATTTTAGAAGTCTCTTGACAGATTCCACTATCTCTCTCCTCTTTTTTAATGGAATGAAGAGGCGATGTGACTGTAAGTCCCAATGTATGCCTAGCCATTGGAATTTCTGAGCTGGAGATAGTCGAAACTTTTTGGTGTTGATCTTGAATCCTAGATGTTCCAGGAACTGGATCACTTTCTTGGATGCTTGCATGCATTTCGACTCGAATGCTGCCCACACCAGCCAATCGTCCAGATAGGATACCACCTGGACACCTTGTAGGCGTAGTTGTTGAACGACTGCTTCTGCAAGCTTCGTGATGATCCTTAGGGCTATGTTTAGTCCGAAGGGCATGGCTCTGAAAGCGTACTTTCTTTTTTGTAGCCTGAATCCTTGGTAGGAGGAGAGTTGGCGATTGATCGGAATGTGACAATAGGTATCTTCCATGTCTATGGAGACTGTGTATGCCCTTTTGGGCAACAGCGCCCTTATGTGTTGAAGGGTCAGCATCTTGAACTTGTCGTTCTCGATAAACTTGTTGAGTGGTGACAAATCCAGAATGACTTTGAGTTTGTCTGAGTCCTTCTTGGGAACAGAAAACAGTCTTCCTTGGAATTTGATGGACTTTGTCCTCTTTGTCACCCGTTTGCTCAAGAGCTCTTGGGTGTATTCTTCCAGAACGGGGGTGGAGTGTTGGAAGAATTGAGGAAATGATGGTGGAGTTGTCTTCCAGCTCCAACCTAGTCTGTTTTTGATTAGGCTGTGGGCCCAGGGATCGAAGGTCCAACGATCCCGGAAGAGTCGGAGTCTTCCCTTCTACCGGAAGCATCTCATTGCTTCTGGTTTCCGAAGGGCTTGCCTCCTTGACCGTGTGCTTCCCTACCCCCTCTTCCTCTCGAGGGACGTCTAGAGGAATCTCTACCTGACCCCTACCTTAGGGCGAAAGGTGGTGGTCTGCCTCTCATAGGCGGGAGTAAAGGCTGGTGACTGAGTCACCAGCTGCTGGGGTACCATCTGGTAGGTGGGTTGGGGCTGTGCCACCATCTGTGGCACCGCGGTCACGGGAAGTTGTTGTTGTTGTCTAGCAGGGCGAGATGGCACTCTTGGCCTCTTTGTCTTCCTCTTCGGTTGGGGACCCTCATCCAGGGAAGACTTCCTCTTAGTTAACATGCCCCACTTCTGGAGAAGATTTCTATTCTCCGTGGCGGCCTTGTCAACTATTTCTTTGACCAATTCATTTGGGAATAGGTCTTTCCCCCCAGATACTGGAAGATATCAACTTCCTGGTTTGTGTTTGACCGCAGCCGAGGCAAACACGAATTCTCTACAAGCCCTTCTCTCCCTAACAAAGCTATAAAAGTCTTTAGTTAGGATTGCCAAGTGTGTTTTGGCTATGACCATGAACATATCTGGGGATCTCTGTTCACTGGCCATTGCCTCCAGGGTCACCTGGAAGGAAAGAGAGGCAGCAAGCCTCTCCTTTGTATCCTGTTCCCTACGCAGTAGAAACTCAGACAACTTGGGGAGGTTTTCGCTGAACTGACGTCCAGCGATATCAGCCTCCAACTTCCCGACTGAGAAGGTAAGCTGAATATCCTTCCAGTCCTTGTGATGCTTTGGCAAAGCTAGGGAAAGGGGCCTACACTCCTCCAGTGTAGGGCAAGGTTTCCCAGCTTCCACTGCCTTAATCACCGCCTTAAACCCTTTTTCCGCAAAGGGGAAGGCCATAGTTGCTGGAGCAAGATAAGAGGGATGTTTCTTGTTCAGGGCTGGCACTTTAGAATTGGTGAAGCCCCTGTCCTTCAAATTGTTGGCTAGCAAAGCCTGAGCCTTCGTACGGTCAAGCACTATGACCTCCTTAGGCTCTGTCTCCTCCTTGGATACAGGTTCTGCCCTTAGAGGAACAAAGCAGTCTGGATAGGACTCAAAGCTGGGCCAGAACGCAATGTCCTCGATAAGGACAGCTCCCAGCTTCTCTGAAACAAAGATCTTACCGTTCGTAATTGGCAGGTACTCGGCATGCCTCCACGGGTTTACCTCGGAACACGAGGGAAGATCCCTATCGTTGAGTGTCCTATGAGACCCACGGGTCGCTGCGAGCTAAGGATTCTCCTTCCTTAGTGCAGCTTCCCTTTGTTCACTCTTCTTCTCAAACATCTCCATCATAGCTTTGATGGCAGACAGGGTGTTGTCCGACTTTTCGTGTTGAGGAGCGGAGGACGTAGAGGGCACCGGTTCTGGGGCAGGAACCGACGAAACAGAGACTATTTCGACTTCATCCTCTTCCGTCTCTGGAGCCAACGTTGACTCCTCATCTCGACTTTCCGCCAGAAGGTCCTTTTCGGTGTCCTCTGACACCTCTGACATCCTCTCATCATCTAGATGGATGTCCTTCATCGCATCCGAGACATCCGTATCCACGGCTATCTGGATGCAAGGGATCTCAGGGTGAGGCTGAGGAATAACAGCATCCACTGATGCTTTGGGAAATAGACAGGCCCTCATACGCTCACTAGAGATGTAAGACCCCCATGGCATTCTTTTGAAAGCCACGAACCCATCTACGCAGCTCGTCCCGAGCTGCATCCCTTGACTCCGTTGTCTTGGGATTTTCGAAAGCCTCATACACCAGGTCTTTGCCTACAGTACATAGCTGGGGGTCCCAGTATTTGAGAGGTCCCTTGGTGATGGAGCAGCGGGAGTGTGTCCTACACTCCAGGTGGCCACAGAAGTCCCTGCTACGCACGTTGCAGAAGACGCTGTTGCACTTCACATGGTCCTCCTGTAAAGAGAGGAAAATGAAATGAGTATAATGTAGTCAATCTCACTAGATAAACTAATATATATTATAATAATATTTTCCATTTTATTTTATTGCATATAGCTTAGGATAGGTAAGCTAGAAATGAAATAGGAAAGACACATACGTGTGTTTCCCGCCCAGCCAATTGCTGTGACCTCCCTCAATATTAACCCTAGGGATATCCTCCTCAGGACGCCCAGAGGAAGAGTCTAGCCTATAAGGATAGAAGAGTGTAACCAACACCCACTTCCTAAAGGATTAATAATGAGGGTCATTAATAACTGATCATCTATCAGTATATAGAAAGGGAACTCATTTCCCAATCTTATACGGTCTCAACAATAGATTGCGCCTGGACGCACAGAGTATGTTGGAAAATTTAACTACCGTATACTTTTATACCACAGTTTTCTGTCTACAGTATGCTCTATACTACAGATGTACTGGCTACTGTATATACATATACCTTAGTTGCTGCTGGCATGTAGCCGGCAAGGCTAGAACCTAAGGCACAATTCAACTGACACAATATTGATAATCTTTATGGCTGGCGGCCCACCGGATTCCAGCGTCTTTGCCTACAGTACATAGCTGGGGGTCCCAGTATTTGAGAGGTCCCTTGGTGATGGAGCAGCGGGAGTGTGTCCTACACTCCAGGTGGCCACAGAAGTCCCTGCTACGCACGTTGCAGAAGACGCTGTTGCACTTCACATGGTCCTCCTGTAAAGAGAGGAAAATGAAATGAGTATAATGTAGTCAATCTCACTAGATAAACTAATATATATTATAATAATATTTTCCATTTTATTTTATTGCATATAGCTTAGGATAGGTAAGCTAGAAATGAAATAGGAAAGACACATACGTGTGTTTCCCGCCCAGCCAATTGCTGTGACCTCCCTCAATATTAACCCTAGGGATATCCTCCTCAGGACGCCCAGAGGAAGAGTCTAGCCTATAAGGATAGAAGAGTGTAACCAACATCCACTTCCTAAAGGATTAATAATGAGGGTCATTAATAACTGATCATCTATCAGTATATAGAAAGGGAACTCATTTCCCAATCTTATACGGTCTCAACAATAGATTGCGCCTGGACACACAGAGTATGTTGGAAAATTTAACTACCGTATACTTTTATACCACAGTTTTCTGTCTACAGTATGCTCTATACTACAGATGTACTGGCTACTGTATATACATATACCTTAGTTGCTGCTGGCATGTAGCCGGCAAGGCTAGAACCTAAGGCACAATTCAACTGACACAATATTGATAATCTTTATGGCTGGCGGCCCACCGGATTCCAGCGACTTGACAGGGTAGTGGCCAGTATACCAGACTCGTCCGTCTCTTGCCGGCTAAGTCAGATGTGACAGTGAATCAATGGCTGTCGGACCACCAGTCTAGCCAGCATCTTGCCGGCAAGGTTAGTAGCCGGCTGCCACCAGTTAGGTTAGTACCTGGTGACACTTGCCAATAGTGAGAGAGAAAGCAAGGAGTGAAGGGTGATGTAAGAGCACTGTTTCACTTCCTTCCTCTGGAATGAGGGTTCTAATGGAAGGGGAGAACATAAAATAATCAAGCTTCCACCCATTCACCTCCGTGCCGGTACCTGCCGGCCATAGGATGTGAATGGCAGCCCAAGGGAGGACTGAAGAACACTCTAAAGCAAATGGGTCTTCTGCCGGCAGCTAGACCTGCCGACACAGCTATCCCGGAGCTCCATGTCCGATAGGGAAGCTATACGACTAGGCCATACAGGCAGAAGCCCAAGCCAGCCCTACAGCCAATCGGCGAGATTGTAGGACAACAGCCACAGGGATGTGATGGCTAGGCCATCACTAAAGGACAGAATGGGGTGGGGAAAGGGTCCTGTATAAGGTGTGAGAGGAGCCGGCAGCATGTTGGCCCTACCACACCTTGAGGAAACCCTGTTTCAGTATCGGCACCATCCTGGGCGAACGGAGTATCAATCCGTAGCCTAGGGTCTGCCAATACAGTAAAGGGGGCCGGCAATCATCTAGCCGCCACCCTTAACCAAAGAGAAACAGAGTTCTCATGCCAGCACCATCCTAGGCAGAAAAATAAACTCCATTCTCCAGCCTAAGGTTTGCGGGCACAGGACTAGTCGACTAAATAGCAGGGAGAAGGGGGATCACATGACCCCTTCAAGTGCAGTCTAGGGAGGCAAAGCCTCCTATGCCAACAAACAAGGCCTGAAGACGCCTCCGGTGTAGGCAGTAGCTCTGCCAAAAATTAAGTTAATTCGATTCAATTTTTTACTTTACGGCCAGAGCTAAATTTATACAGCATAAGAATCAAATACTACACTTTCCATAGGAAGAAGAGGCTGGAGATTGCATAATAAATCCAAATTACGAGAGGGCACTGGGAAAACCACCGAGCGAGACCGCTACAGAAAAAGGAATAAAGATGGCGGCGATTATAGTGCCATCTGAGTACTCAAACAGTAACGGAGGAAGGGAACCTTATAACGGCTCCTCTTTTATTTTGCCACTTTTCCCCCTCGAAGCGTAAACGCTATACGGGGTGCAGAGTGCTAAGTGGCGTGTCAAGAATACGTCCCCTGATATTATGCGATATCCTAAAAGGAAAACTTTAAGGATATTCGCGCCAGGAGTTAGAATTCTGGAGACCTTAAGTTAAATTCTCTGGGAATATCACTGTAGTCAAATATACCCTAGGAAGCTACCTAAAAGAACTCACCATCTGGATGACATGGCCTGAACCCAAAAAGGCAAATTTCTACTAGCCTAAGGGACCAAATACATGACAGCCTGGTCCAGTAAAGAAATAAGAATGTAAAGAATAAACTATATGAGAAATGAAAAATGAGATTATTTGAAAATAGATAACAATGTTGAATAAATGAGCATTATAAAAACCAGGAAATGAAACATCGTCAACAAAAAACCATTTGTATTAAGTTTAAACTTGGAAATATCCGCTGATTTAGTTTCAGGGCCAGTAGTTGATTGGCTTGGTCACAGCCTAAATAAAGCTTAAAGAATAATATACAGCATTAAGCCTTTTGAAAGGATGTTGGTGACATTGTCTCTTTTTGAAAGTAATACTGGATGATTCTACCTGCTTCTTGTACTGTAGTGAAGTTATGAATGTTAGCAGGAAGGAAGAATCAAAATCCAGTCTACTTGTATTGGAATATGAAGCCATGCAATTATTTACAAAGTACTATGGTATGGAGATAGCTTCATCTTGGGGGTTTGAATATAAGTCTAGTAATAAGGTAGAAATGTATCATTATTTTTAAGATTTATGTGATTTTCTTGATGTAATCTCTTTTATGGTTTTAGTGATTAGTTTAGGTTATATAAGTTTCATTGGATTGTCCTTGAGAGGAGAATCTTGATTAAAATATCTAAATATTTGGTTTCTCTTTCATTTCCACAAATGCTCTTCTCAAACATTTCAATCTGCATTGGTCTCTCTGGAGAGAGAGAGTTTCTCGTCAAACGATTTTACAACATTCTCAGTACAGTACTGTATTCAGGTTTCACAAGAATGAAGTTAAGATTTAAAGATATTTTGCTGAGTAATATTCCAAGTCCCAGGGCTGGGTCTTGTGGGTAAAATCCATAACCCAATTTATTTAAGAATAAATTCTACAGGTTTCAGTATTAACCCTGGATAGGTACGCTACTCAGACACCCCTTTAAGGGTATACTCGGTCGCGAGCGACCCTGACTCCAAAAAAAATTCAGGAAAAATTTAGTCATGCATCAATCTGTATTGTTTGACTTGCTAAAAATACTTCAAAGAATGCTAAAAACTACTGAAAATATAAATGATATCCATCTACAAAATAACTATTTATTGGAAATATATTAAAAATTTAAGTATACAAAAAAAAAGACGACGTAAATATTCACCAAAAATAGAAATAGCCTATACATATACACATAAATCCCTTTAGGGACACCTTTTTAGATGGCAAAGCAACAGCGTGTAATTGCTGGAAATGAGTTGGACCCATAGAAGTCAAGATCTGAAATGAGAAAAAAAGGGTAACTTTTTTTTGGCCAAAAAAATTTGTCCAAATTTCATGAATTTTTTTGGGTACCCAAATGAAATAGGAAGAGGCTAATTTTTTTATAGAATAAACTCATATTACCCTAGAACAGAAATACATAATAAAATGTGCACTAAGATGTAATTTACTGTTATAACAGGGGCGAAATCTAAAGGTCATTTTTTGACGGCCTAGTTTCACAATGTAAATTTCTCATGAAAATCATTGTATCTCCTATAAAATATGATATTTATGCATTAAAATATACCAAAATATCACGAATTCTATACAGAATAAGAATATATGGAGATATGCCAACTTACCTTTCGGGTATGTCAACAAAATGGCCGCAGACCGCAACAACTCTTACAGCCCAATCTACCACTTGAAATGAAGAATGGGGTTGCAAGCTCCATATTATCATCAACATCTCTTTTTAACTCCATTAGAAGTGTGTTGATGACATCCATGCCGAGGGAATACTGCCTGCTGACCATTATTGAAGATAAATTCAAAATAAATAGAAAAAAATCAAATTTGCAAAAAATAAAAAAAATTCAGGAATTAGCATTTGAGGGAAAATGGACCTCTTGGCAATATATGGCATCTAAGCCAAAACCAATGTCATGCAAGTGGTAGACACACCATCCACCCACACTTTCCAACTATAAAGAACCAAACAAGTATCAACACTGATCGACAATTTATAATTATGTAATAACTTTGCTGTTTGATCACTTACCCCTATAAAGGTATGTCAGGGTCGAGGTCGACCCCTGGGGGGGGGGTAAAAAAACGGGGAAGGAGGGAAGTTAGACGAAAATCAGTCCTAAAGCAGACAATGGCATGTAGACTAGTCACCCCTTGCAGGTCGATCACTTCCATATTCGAGACAGCTAATGATTTATGGGGAAAAAACAGGTTTTGAAAATGCTGTAGGGGTCGCGTACGACCCATCATACCTTTCCAGGGTTAAAGTGAGTTTACAAAATTGAATATCTGATGTTATTATTGAAGTTTACTACAGTATATTGATTGTATTTGTGGTACAGAGCAGTAATCATGTCCAGAGGCTGTCATGGTTTTTTTTTTTTTGGAAATTCAATTTGTTTGGGCTCATAGCTCACCCTGATGATAACTGTACTAAGTGCAATCATTTGGGATTAATTTTGGCTGAAGTTTGTTTTTGGTGTTTGCATATGAAAAATAGAATACTGAAGGATTAAAAGCAATATTTTTATGTAACTTTTAAAAAATATATGTTTGTTCCGTCACTTTATACAAACCGCTATTTCTGGGCTCGAACCTGTGCCGCCCAGTGAATAAGCTCCATTCAGCACTTATTCTTAGGTAATTTACTGCTAAATATACCAGAGAAAAAATGTAAAGGAGTGCTAGGTTAACTAGCTCGCTCACCTATTGGTGTCGGTATAAAATTGGGCGTATATTCCAGAGGTCCCGCACTATTTAGATTAATCCACGACAGATAACCCCAATAGAGGAGAGCCGTTCAACCTCACTCGGTACTACTAACAATGCATCCGCTCAGAACCCAACTCCTTTTAGCACGACGAGTAAAGTAACCCGCATTTTTGTTGTGCTCTCGATTTTGGTTATTTTCTATTGAATTATGGCTTCTTCGTCGGTTTCCCAGGAGACACCGTCTAAGTTAAGTACCAAGCTGGGTTTTACTGTGTTTTGAGCAACCTAGATCGTTTAATATTTATATTATAGGAGTTTATTCTCTTCGTTCATACCGATCTTGCTTGATTTCACTACAGTTGGTACTCCTGTTTTTGAGAGCTTTTAAGTTTCACTTGCGGTGTTACTATGTGTATTATTTTTATTATCAAATATTATTTGTTATTGTGAATATTCATTATTTAGCGTTTAGAATCCTCGTGGTTCAATTTTTGGGCCGATATCATTTACGTATCGTTATGGCTGCCGACCTTCGTGCTAGGCGGCAATGTTATTTTTAGCCATCAGGTGTGTCTTTTGTGATTTAATTATTATGTTACATGCCTTGCCCAAAAATTTTCTATGTGTTTACTCATACAATTTAACGCTATTATTATTATTATAATGAATATTTGTGCCATTACTCCGTTTGATCTGTCTGGTTGGGGATCGTCAGTTGGTAGCCCTGCTGCCTCGTATCACGTGATCCTCCCCCACGCTCCCCCTCTAGCTAGGTGGGCGGCTAGGCTTCTCCCCCCTCCACTAAGGGACCGTTGCCTTCCCTCCTTTTAGAGGGGGTAGTTCAGTGTTTATGGACTTTGTCCTCCGGGTGGCCCGGCGGGTTCGTCTCTGTCTAGTCTGGTTGGCCACCGGTCAACAGAGTTGGATCCCGGTGCACCCTATTTTATATTCACTTTTCATTCTGGCTTATGTTATACGAAACCCTCCGGGTTCGATTGGCGGTTCTTAGCTACAGTTCCGCCCCCCTATTATTTTATAACATTTCCTATGATGATTATATATGACAGATCACTACCCCGGAGTCCCTAAATGAATTGGTATTGGATATACTTTTATTTCCCGGCCCGGGGTCTACCCCGCCCCGGGAAATCAGACACCATGTGTCTTAATTCCTTGTTATTGCATCCTTTTTTATGCTCCCGGCTTGACCGGAATGGATTGCTATACTTTAATTTCAAGTTAGACTTATGTTTAGGCCCGGGTCCTCCGGTCCCGCCCCTATGTAAGAATATTACAGTTAAGCTCTAACCTTGCGTTAGACCTATGTTAGGCCCGGGTCCTCCAGACCCGCCCCTACTTAAAGAATAGTACAGTTAAGCTCTAATCTTGTGTTAGACCTATGTTAGGCCCGGGTCCTCCGGACCCGCCCCTACTTAAAGAATAGTACAGTTAAGCTCTATTCTTGTGTTGGACGTATGTTAGGCCCGGGTCCTCCGGACCCGCCCCTACTTAAAGAATAGTACAGTTAAGCTCTAATCTTGTGTTAGACCTATGTTAGGCCCGGGTCCTCCGGACCCACCCCTACTTAAGAGAATTACAGTTTCTCATATACTATTCTTTTTATAGATGGTGCATTGTCTGACGCCGGCCTGTGCAGCTGTTCTGCACCAGCCTTGTGGCCACTCCGTCTGCCGATCTCACGCCCCTTGTGGGGTTCAACTGGAAGACGTTGTGGTATGGCACCCGGATAACTGTGTGATTTGCTTCGACCTCATCACTACCCTTGGATCTGACTCGGTGAGTCCCGTTGGCTATATTGCCTTCTTATTTAATTTACTATTAGTAAGATATCTATGGTCTTGAAGGACCATTGGGAGTCTCCCTTTTATAATTCCCACTATTATTTCAGGCATCCCCGGAGCAAAAGTCTGCGGCTCGGGCCACACTGAAGGTGTGGGTTGGTGGGTTTGCCCGGAATGTGAAGTCTAAGCGGCCGTACGTCCTATCTGAGGACTACTGCACCATGGTTTACCCCAACGCCAAGTCTTCAGCTGCTGTGGCTAGGCATGTGGCAGCTCCCATCATTGCCCACATTGATGCCACTATAACAGGTCTCATCGACCCAGAGCAAGATCCATCGGACGCCCCCGGAGGTCTTGAGGACAATGTTGCCTCCATGAACCTGGACGTCGAACCAATGTTGCTAGACGAGCCGGATACAGGTAGGGTGGTAAGTGAGGCAGGTGTGTCCGGCGCTGAGATTCCTATCCTCAGCCCCGCTCTTTCTTCTTCTTCTGATCGCTCTTCTTTTCTTGGAGTTTCTGGGGACCGTGATTCGTCTCAACGTTCATACCCGGTTCCCCCTAAGGATAAGTCTACTTCAAGGACCTTACCCAAAGCTCGCAAGCCTCACAAGACTTCTCATGGCTCTAAACATTGTACGAACCCGTCTTCAAAGACCTCTGGTTCCTCCTCTAAGTCTCACGACCCGGGAGTTCCTTCCGCCCCTCCTGCTGCTAGCCCGGGCCTTTCCGAATCAGCCATGCTTCGCATTGTGTCGGAGATGCAGGCAAAGTTGGTTTCGGAGATGCAGTCGAGGATGGACACGATGTTCTCTAACTTCGGTCAGAGAATTGGGGCTTTAGAGCAAGGAGCTCCGGAGAGAGTCCAAAGCTCTCTCATCCCGGATGCCTCTAAGCTCCCGCCGTTTGCCAAGAACAACCCCTGGCGGATGGCTCTTCATTCCCCGTTCTCAGACGGAATGTTGACTCTGGAGGGCCTTGGCACTCGTCCTCTAGAGGACTTTGAATTCTTTCCTCCTGGTCTGGCATTTCCATTTCATGGTTATGCCAGGCTTACCGAGGAAGCTTTAGTTCGATTAGACAAGGTCCCCAAAGAGACGGTCATCTTCCCGAAGGAGCAAGCCCAATCTGTTTGGGCCAGATTTTTGAATGACATCGGCTGCACTAACACCATGCTGACGCCTTATAAAAGCTCCTTTACGATGTTCTTAATGGACAAGAACACCTTGACTCCATGCGTCAATAAGGTGGCAGAGCTTGCCTTTCAATATGCTCTGGAGGAGAAGCCCTTGCCTCCCATCCGAGAGGTGGATCCAATCTCCCTCCTTCTTCCCTCAGGTATTGAGTGTTGGGACAACGTCCATACCACCTTTACCTCCGGCAAGCTTGCAGCAGACTGTGCCTCAGTCTTGTTTAGTGAGAAGCTTCCCCGTCTCCCGGAATCCCTCATTAAACAGGAATATGATTCCCGCCTACGTGTGGGCCGTACTCTAAACCTGGCCACATCCACGGAGTCGATAGCCTTGACTTACGATACGGAGAGTATTTTTAAGTCTCTCAACAAGGCTACGTTACAGTCTTTATATTATGACTTGTATGACTTCGCTACTGCTAAACGCAGATGTCGCAAGCATGTCCTAGCTGAGGCGACGATTAGGCATGAACCTAATAAACTCATCCGGTCCTCCTGTTGGGGTTCAAATCTCTTCCCCGAGGATCTCGTAGAGGAAGTCTTGGCGGAGGCCACTAGGGTTAATCAGAGCCTTAAAGCCCGTTGGGGTTTGACCCCTAAACGCAAGTATGACCCCGCAAATTATCAAGCCCGGGGTAGGAAGAAGCTTAGACCATATACCTCCACCCAGTTCAGGCAACAACAGAGTGCTTCATCCAACTTCCGGCTGCCTCTTCCTCCATCTTCTGTTGTCCCTGCACAGCCTTCCACCTCTCGGGCTCCTTCGGATGACTATGTCACCGTTCTGCTACCTAAGAGCCAGCTTTCTGGTGCCTCCGCCACTTCCCCTGCCTTTAACCAGTCTTACGAGGCTCATAGCTCTTCCCAGAGTTATGGTAGAGGTAGAGGCTACCACCGTGGCTCTAACCTGAACAAAGGCAGGGGAAGAGCCTTTCGCAGAGGAAAGAACTTCCGAGGCGGACGTGGAGGCAACTCCTCAAACCAATACTGAGGTGCAGCAGGTAGGGGGGAGGCTCTATGCCTTCCGCAACAAATGGAGGTTCAGTCCCTGGGCGTTCAGTATCATCTCCAAGGGACTGGGGTGCAGTTGGATTCAAGGACCTCCTCCTCCGAACAAATTTCGTCAACATTCCACTCCGGACCTGGTCGAATTTGTCCAGGATCTTTTACAAAAGAACGCCATACAAGAAACGAAACATCTGAAGTTTCAAGGTCGGCTGTTCAGTGTCCCGAAGAAGGATTCAGACAAGAGAAGAGTGATTCTAGATCTATCCCTTCTCAACTTGTCCATTCAATGCGACAAGTTTCGAATGCTTACCGTCTCGCAGGTGCGGACCTTACTTCCCCGTGGGGCCGTCACCACCTCTATCGATCTTACAGACGCCTACTATCACGTCCCGATAGCGAGACACTTCCGTCCGTACCTAGGCTTTCGCTTAGGGGACAAAAGTTACTCCTTCAAGGTGATGCCTTTCGGGCTCAACATCGCCCCAAGGATCTTCACAAAGCTAGCAGAAGTTGCTGTTCAGGAACTCAGGAATCAAGGGATTCAAGTAGTAGCCTATCTGGACGACTGGCTCATTTGGTCAGACACCTCCCAAAATTGCCTAAAAGCCACTCACAAAGTCATCCATTATCTTCAATCTCTAGGCTTCCAGATCAACTTCAAGAAGTCCCGTCTTCTTCCAAAATCGAAGTTCCAATGGCTCGGCCTGCAATGGGATCTTATATCTCATACTCTGTGTCTTCCCAGACCCAAGAGGTTAGAGATTGCAAGGAACACCAAACGCTTTCTCAAAGACAAAGTAAGTTCCAGACGACTCCAAGAGAGGATTCTGGGGTCCCTTCAGTTTGCCTCAGTGACGGATCTTCTTCTGAAGGCAAAATTGAAAGATATCAATCGTGTCTGGCGTTCGAGGGCGAACCGGAAGCTCCGGGACAGGAAAGTCCGCCTTCCTCCCATTCTACGGGAAAGACTTCTTCCTTGGACAAGAGCAAACAGTCTGTCAAAGTCAGTTCCCCTTCGATTTCCGCCTCCGGAATTAATCATTCACACAGACGCATCCTTATCAGGTTGGGGCGGCTATTCTCAGCTCAAGAAAGTTCAAGGTCTTTGGACTCCCTTGTTCCGCCATTTTCACATCAATGTGCTAGAGGCCATGGCAGTTCTTCTAACCCTGAAACGTCTCGCTCTTCCCAAGAAACAACACCTTCGTCTGGTCCTCGACAGCGAAGTGGTGGTCCGCTGCCTCAACAGAGGCGGGTCAAAGTCAGGGCCTCTGAACCATGTTCTAGTAGCCATATTCTCCCTAGCAGCCTCGAACCGTTGGCATCTTTCAGCTGTCCACCTGGCGGGAGTCCGGAATGTAGTGGCAGACGCCCTGTCCCGGACCTCCCCTTTAGAATCGGAATGGTCACTCGATCTAAAGTCATTTCGGTGGATTCTCTCTCAGGTTCCCGGTCTCCAAGTGGACCTCTTCGCCACGGAATCCAACCACAAATTGAGAGTATATGTGGCTCCCAATCTAGACCCTCAGGCTTACGCCACAGACGCCATGTCACAGAATTGGGACAACTGGGAAAAGATTTATCTCTTTCCCCCGGTGAATCTTTTGCTGAAAGTTCTAGACAAACTGAGATCCTTCAAGGGACAAGTAGCCTTGGTCGCACCCAACTGGCCCAAGAGCAACTGGTATCCTCTCCTGCGGGAGTTGAGACTATACCCTCACCCGATACCCAATCCGGTTCTGTCTCAGATAGTACAAACACGCGTTGTGTACGCTTTCTCAAACATTCAGAGCGCCCTAACTTTATGGACTTTATGAAGTTTGCGGCTATGCATGGTGCCAATATTGATCCTCAAAACACCTTGTTCCTAGAATCGGATAAACGGGATTCCACCATCCGCCAGTATGACTCTGCAGTTAAAAAGTTGGCAAAATTTTTAATAGACTCAGACGTGAACTGTATGAACTTGAACCTTACAGTCACTTTCTTTAGATCTTTATTAGAATCAGGTCTGGCAGCCAATACTATCACCACTATTAAATCGGCTCTGAAAAAGATCTTCCTAGTGGGTTTTAACATAGACTTAACCGACTCTTTGTTAGCTTCAATTCCGAAAGCTTGTGCCAGACTGAAACCGGTTACTCGTCCTACCCCGGTGACCTGGTTCCTTAATGACGTACTCAAATTGGCTTCTGATACCATTAACAGTTCTTGTGATTACATGCCCCTTCTCAGGAAAACACTTTTCCTGGTGAGCTTGGCTTCCGGGGCAAGAATTTCTGAATTGGCAGCCTTGTCGAGAGACCCGGGTCATATTGACTTTCTGCCTTCAGGAGAGGTCCTTCTTTCTCCTAACAAATTCTTTTTGGCTAAGAATGAAGACCCTCAAAACAGATGGACCTCCTGGAAAATTGTTCCCCTCACGCAAGATCCGTCGCTGTGCCCTGTCACTACTCTTAGGTCTTATTTATCCCGGACCTCCTCTAACTCCTCGGGGCCTCTATTCGTTAGAGAACAAGGCGGTACCATTACTATTAAAGGGATCAGGCAACAAATTTTGTATTTTATTAAACAAGCTAACCCTGACTATTTTCCTCTTGCACATGATATCAGGGCGGTTGCCACCTCGGTGAACTTCTTTCACCACATGAATTTTACAGACCTTTCCAGGTATACAGGGTGGAAATCACCGTCAGTGTTCAAGAAACACTACCTTAAACATTTGGAAGCCCTAAAATTTTCTACAGTAGCCGCAGGGAGCGTAGTTACTCCCAAGTAACTCACAGGTTAATGCCTTGACTCTTTATCTCTCCCTCTTACCTGCCTCATTTATACCCTATTGTATTCGTTGGTCTCGCACCTGAATACTGTTATTATATTTGTAAATTTTATGCTCCTGAGTATCTGTATATATTATCACTCACGGCATTATTATACCTACATTATTGGATTTATGTTCATATTTAAGATACCCTTATAATTGTTTTTTGGTACTCATCTCTGATTAAAGCATCCTGTATTTCCCTTACGCTTATGTTTATTCCTTTATTTTGCAAGTTTGGTGACATTTTTCTCTTGTATAGATTCACTGGGCGGCACAGGTTCGAGCCCAGAAAAGGGATTTTGACGTAGGAAAAATCTATTTCTGGGCGAAGGACCTGTGCCGCCCAGTGAACCCTCCCAGCTCCTCTCCCTTGGAGTCCCCAAACTTTGGGTGCTAAGGAGTTGGGTTCTGAGCGGATGCATTGTTAGTAGTACCGAGTGAGGTTGAACGGCTCTCCTCTATTGGGGTTATCTGTCGTGGATTAATCTAAATAATGCGGGACCTCTGGAATATACGCCCAATTTTATACCGACACCAATAGGTGAGCGAGCTAGTTAACCTAGCACTCCTTTACATTTTTTCTCTGGTATATTTAGCAGTAAATTACCTAAGAATAAGTGCTGAATGGAGCTTATTCACTGGGCGGCACAGGTCCTTCGCCCAGAAATAGATTTTTCCTACGTCAAAATCCCTTTTATAAGGATATTACGTTCGGTGAGGCTGGAAGATGAGCCATAATACTTTTATCGAGGGTAATTACCTATTCCGCTAGTTAGTGGGGTTTGCTTGCTACCGCTCCCTCTCACACACCAGTGATTTAGGTCACTTTGGTTTTGGCTCGTTGTCATTCTTCATGCATCACAAAGTTATACTTTGGACTGCCATTAATGGTTTTTGCTTGTTCTTTCTCTTTAATAGTATGTGTTTGTGTTGACTTTTGCCACCATGTTTACCTGCCCTGGACTTGAAGGCTGGCCCTGCGATACCTTCATGTTGGCCGTGGACACTGACCTCCACACCCTTTGACCCACCTGGAGAGGTCAACGGTGTGATTGTGGTAATAAGTGTAATGAGTGTCGGGAGTGAGCTGGCTCCTAGTGGGAAAGGTTTGGGTGATGGCGGAAGAAGTCAAAGCGGGATAATTCTCTTTCCAAGGTTTCTTTGAAGGGAAAAAAACAGAAGACCTCTTCTTCTGCTTCCTGACCTTCCTCCGAAGCTCCTACTCATTCAGCCTCTTCGGAGAGACTGTGGAGCAATAGCGTAGACCCTTCAATTTATGGCCAACCCTTGTCCTTGAGAGATGGTGTTGTTTCCCCTAGCGAAGCGGCCCCACTTCTCCCCGTGGGTGAGGCCTTGCTTATGTCTTCTGTGTTACAGGTGTGGTCATCCTTGGGTCTCCCGGGTCTGCCCTCCAAGGACTCCTTGCTGCAACTTATCCTCTGCGTTGCGAGTGTGCAGCCGTCGTTGACTTTGGAGGAGGATCCTCTAATTCCTGTCGACGTTTTGGTGTCAGAGGTGTCTTCTGTGGCCGCTGCCGACACATCTGTCCCTCCAGACTCTCCGGTTGTTGCTGACGACTACGTTTCCCCTGTTCTGTCCATCTTTCGAGGGGAAACTGAGTCCATCGTCTGTCTCCTGTGAGTGGTTCTTCCCCTCGGAGGAGTTCTCTCATAGAGACTCCTCTTTGGAGGACTGCTGATCTAGGTGAGCTTACTGATCCCATGTCTAAGAGCTCGTCCTCCGCTTCACCTGAGAGGTTGCCCTTGACCATCGCTGAAAAGGCGCCTCTTTAGCTCTTCAGCCTTGTGTTTGCAGCTGTCCCCCGCAGAGGAGCCTCCACTTTAGTGGTCTTCTGGCCCTCAACCTTCGGCCATTCCTGGTCATTATCCTGACGAAGCTGCCTCCAGTCATCGGCCGTCGACTTCTGTGGATCGTTTGCGATCCCTATTAGTGGATGTTTGCCCTTCCAAAGGGCACATCCTTGATCCAGTTCGACCTTTCTGTCAACCTGCCGTCATTCTTCCTGTCTCCTGTACATCATCCAGATGTTCTTCCGAAGCGTTCAGCTGCGAGCCAACACTCTCCAGCTCACCAGGGCCCTGCAGTGCACCAGTGTTCTCCCACAGTATGTCAGTACTAGCCTGTATTCCAACGCTTTCCACCGATGTGAAGTTCGCCTGGCTCGTCCTCAGCACCCTCCAATGCACCAGCGATCTATCGAACGCCGGCACTCTTCAGTGTAGCCCCTCCATTCCAAAGAGCAGCGTTTGCCAGCGCTCGCCAGCCAACCTACTGTACGCTCGCCAGTGCAACTGTGCTCTCCAACTCAAGCTCTTCAGCGCTCAACAAGACATCAGTTCTCTCATGCGCAGTCTCAGTCCCCAGCTCTCCTGCACAAAAGTACTTTCCAAACCAATAGCGCTCTCCTGCGTGTCAGCACTCTCATGCTCACCAGTGCTCTCCTGTGCGCCGGTGCTCTCCTGCGCGCCAGTGCTCTCCTGCACACTCACTGGAAACTGCACACCAGCATAATCCAGTGCAGTGCTTACTGCGCCCCAGTGCTATCCCGCTCACTAGCACTCTTCAGCACACAAGCTCTCTCTGGCCCACCAGTGCTCGTCAATGCGCCAGCGCTCACCGGCGCACTTGCGCTATGGCCATGAGCAGGTTCTACAAGCTCCTATGTTTATTGAACATCAAATCGACAGGTAACCATCGCCTCATTCCCATCCCCACAAACACATTACAGTGATACCGGCGGGGAAAGGGGAAGGGGTCTTCACAGAAGGGTTTCGGATCCCGAAGCTGCTTTCCTCGAAGGTGAACTTAACAGCAGCAGAGACTCTTCAGAGGGAACGTTCGGTCCCTTTCCCTTCAGGGAATTTTTTGACAGTGCGTCAGTCAGTCAGCAGCCGTTGTTCAGTGCTATGGTCAGAGTAGTGTGGTAAGCCTTCAAGCCTTCTCTGTCTGCCTGTTCTTCGAAGCACCCTTACAGCTCCAGCAGACGTACTGCAAGGAACCACGTCTTCTTGTTCTTCCTTGTAGAGGAAGAGAGGAGTCTCGGATGCGGTCACTTCCCTAAGGGTAAAGCTGACTCCGGTTAGGCCATCAGGGCCTGCTTTTCCTGCATCCGCCACCAGACATTCTCCTACCTCACCTCTGCCGAGAGAGTCGCCTCAAGGAGGGCTTCCTCCCTTCCACCTTCAGAGGAAGTTTCCCCTCACACACAGAGTTCTCCACCACTGATGGAAGTCAGGAGGGACATGATCATCCGGCCTTAGATGCTTGAGTCCTACCTCGGAAGGAACCTAAGGACTCCAAGACTTTTCCAAAGTCCTCTTCAAGGACCTCTAATTCTACAGATGCAGCCAGTCACTCAAGGGATGTCCGCAACCCACCCCGAAAAGAGCTCTTGGGTGTTGAAGAAGGAGACTTTGCTGCAAGTTCAATGTCGGAAGGACAGCAGAAAGTGTCGGAACATGCATTCTAGCAGGTTCAGACTCTCATGAGGGTTCTCAATTTGTTTACCAACCCAGAGATATCCCCATGAGAGGGCAAAGACATGGTCTTAGACCATGTCTTTTACACCCAGAAGCCCTCAAAGACCAGTACCGCCTTGCGTTGGTCTCAGAGGGCTAAAGAGTGCCAGGGCTAAGATTGCCCTACAGTCTTCTGTGGTTGGTGTTGTGGAAGGGGTATCTCTCCTCTCGATGCCACCATTCCAGCAATAGCAGAGTTCCTCTTGTATTTTCATGAGGAATTGTGTCCGTTAGTCTTAGCGGTAAAAGGCTGTTGCTCAGCCTCAAACCTCGCCTATAGACTGAATGGAATGGACATTTCTTCATCGCTAGAACTTTCCTTACTCATACGGAGTTATGAACTTACCTGTCCTCAGTCTGAAGTGAGACCTCTCCCATGGACTGTGGTTCGAGTTCTCAGCTCTCTAAAGAGACCTCCCTATAAACCATTATTGCCACCTAATTTGGAAGACGGTGTTCCTGCTAGCTTTGGCTTTGGCCAAGCGAGTTAGTGAACGTCCTGGTCTCTCATACGACATCGCCCATTCAAGGAAATGGGGGAGAGGTAATGTTAAGCTGTCTGACTCCCAGTGGGAGAGCTTTGGACATAGGTGCAAGAAGTCTTAAGAGAGATTCTTTGCCTTCGGGGTCCTCATCGAAGTCAAAGAAACCTCTGACTTCCTAATTGACCGCCTGATCTCTTCCCAAATCTCTTACTCAATCAGTATTCCGGTGAACTTTCAAGCAGAAGCATAGACCATTTAACACCAGGTCAACTTTGGTGTTCGAGGGACAGAACTGGGGTGATATTTTACAGGTGTGGCCATCGCTGGGTAGGGCTGGTTCCCTGTCGAACAAGGCATTGTTGGAGCTTCTCCATTGAGCTTCTGAGAGAAAGTGACACTGGCTTCGTCTAAGTTGGATCTGTTGGCAATGACTGTTGTCATTGGCTACGCTGGAGTTTCTGCCACCTTGCCCACAGAGGGTGTTCCCCTTTGTCTTTGCCTGCTGTGGAACTATAAAATGAGACATAATTCTTTTGTGTTTTACAGTTAAGCAACCTTTTTCTTGCCAGTTATCACTAGCTGGACTATAGAGAATGATTGCATAGCATTCATTACCATAGTGTTTATTGATTCTGTATATTTCGCAGACCGTAAGTGGACCCTTCAGTGAAAATAGGTTAAAGGCTGGACACCATTTATCAAGTATTATTTCTATCTCATGATTATTTTTATCACTGTCAGTCGTTTTCCATCATAATATAATTGCCTCATATATATTGACAGATTTTCCATGGGTAGTGTTTCACATACACGTCCCCAGAAACAAGTGACCATTAAGTGGCATAGAAAGAGTTCAGCAGCAGTCAAGGTTAAAGGTTGTCAATGTCCAAACCCTGGTGACTCCTTTTGTAGATAATGAACCACAATGTTAAGTGGTTCTCCTTCAAGCTTGAAGCTTTCTTAAGTCACAAGCTTGGAACTTTCGTATGTCACAAGCTTAAACCTTTTTTATGCATTGGAACTTTCTTGTCAAAAGCATGAAGCTTTTTAATATCACAAACTTGGAACTTTTTTATGTTCCAAGCTTGAAGCTTTCTTATGAGACAAGCTTGGAACTTTCTTATGTCACAAGCTGGGAACTTCGTTTGAATACTTTGACCTTGACTGAAAAGGCTCTTTCTTGGTGTTAATTGCTAAGAAATTTGCATCATAAACCTAATGGGACTGTATTTTGAAAGAGAACTTTTATATCTTATATCTTATTTTTGGGTGTGTGGGTGTCCTAAGAAAAATCAGGTACTTGTGTTTTTGTATTGATATAGTGGTGCCCAATTAGTGGGAGGCTTTTTTTCTTCAAATAATTTTTTAGTCTTGTATTATTTTTCAATTCTTATTTCATGTCATAGGAATGAACTTTTGTTACTAAGTCGTCTTCCCTTCGTTCAAGTATCCCCAGTACATGAAGACAGATGCCCACTTACAAGATGAGGAAGTCTTCAGGTGTACACTGTAGTGGTTTGCGGACTGTGGCCAGAGGTAGCACCCGAACTGCCTAGTGTCCGAATGCCGACCACAACCCGATGTTCACTACACAACAAATATACAACGGTGGAATACCCAAAAAAACCTAAGTAACAGGTCAAGAGAATGGAGCTCTGGGCAACACCCCTTGATTTATACTGGGCAAGGGGACCCAGCTAGACTCTTGCTTTTTATCATATCTTTCATTGGGCTAGCTGGATTATAAATAATAATAACGGAACACACTGTGGGAGGAAAGAATTATGATAAATTACTGTACTCAAGAAATCTTAAAAAAACAGAGGCTAGGGAAGGGGGCCACATTGATGTAAGGAACTGGAATGATATGCTGTATTCATAAAAACAAAAGAGATTTATTTGAAAAAACTGTTAGGAATAGCATTATATCAATTAGAATAATCAAAGGCAAAATTAACATCCCTTTTGCATTTTGTACCAGCAAGAGAAAAAATACTAGCTACATGCAAGATATACCACTACAGTTACAAAACGGAACATTAAAATCCTAACAAAACATGACTGCAGAACCCTCAATGCCCAAATTCTTTACTGAAAACTTCCCCAATGTTAATAATCAATGGCCTTAATATTGACCAGTCATGCTCTGCCGTCAAATCTGCTTTGAAGAACGGCAGCTAAAACTGAAGAATGGCATGCCAAAATACAGCTGAGGGCCAGTGTCTATCTTCCCTCATTTCTTACAATCACATCACACAATTCATTCCTACACTAAAGTTTCTGTAAGCTTTCAGAGGTGTTGACATCACATTGATGGAAAAGTATGAAAAATATTGCACTTTACTTACTACAACACCTCAATACAGTTTTTCCCTTGATCGCAGGACTCTAACATACCATAATTTAATTCTTGTTCCACATCTCTCATATCATGAATATGGAAAACTCAGTCACCATAAACCTTTTTTTTTTAGCAGGAGTCTCAGATCTCCAATCGGCAGGATTCCCTGTCATCCCAATCTCTTTTACAAGTTGGCCCTTATCAGTCTGACGATGAAGGTATCCATGAGTCATTGCAGACCTTCAGTTATAACAGTTAAACAGACCACTACACATTAGTAACAGGCAATACCCTAATTCTCTCTCCCTTACACTCCCTACTGAGTGTAGGGGGCTGCTGTCAATACCTTGATTATGTATCTATCAATACCTGGAAATAAGATTATAACAAATACAAGCATTTTTTTTATATGGGTACAGAGGGATATATATATATATATATATATATATATATATATATATATATATATATATATATATATATATATATATATACAGGTATAAAAAAATGACTGTTTCATACAATACAAATCCACTAAGCTTTCATAGATACAAACATATTTTATTCCATTCCCCCCATTAGCACTCGAGCCCATCCAAAAAAAATGCCTCGTAACTGACAGCAACACCCCACACAAACTCTGTACATTCAAGTGAAAAAAAAAAATTACCTAGCAGAAAATAAACTCAGTAAAAAGGTAGGATGATCAACTAAAGATTTAATTCATCATCCCTTCCTTCAGTTACATATCAAATTACATGAATTTACCTTAGGTACACTAGATTTTTTTCCACAGACTCGCGATTTAACCAAAAGCAATAGGAATAGACAAACTATCAGACAATATGGAAACACAGTACTTAAAAACAAAAAATTTGATTACCGTCTATTCCTCCCAACAATGCTTCAATAACATACAATATAACAATTTCATTAAATTTACAAAAACATTTAAGTATTACAGGAATACATTCAGGATCTATCAAGAAAAAAAAAATACAGTCATTGCAGTCCAAAACCAATTTTAAAGCATACAAAACTCATTGATTTTGGGCTACAGGTATTACATGATAAAAGCAATTTATTGAATTTATTATAACTGTCACAGTCAAGGTCAATTTTCAGTACAACAATAATGCAACAATTACAGAAACCTTAACTAAATAAAGATTTCCTCACACCATGTGTCCCTTTCTCAGCCTTTCAAATACCCAATGTGGGAATTACAATATGACTAATAAGAAGAAAAAGGGTAATTATTATCAAAAGTGTCTTTAAAAACTGTGCAAAGATTAATTCAGTGGGAGATTTATAGTTCTTCTGAGTCTCAAAATTCTGTCTCGGGACATGCACCGGGATTCAGCAATCTGCTGGCGAGCCATATTAATTTCTCGCAGCACAGGAGACAGGCTAAGCCGGAGACTCTCCAGATACAGGCTGGGTGTCTTTAATCGATTGATAACCTCGCATAAGAGTTGGTATCTGCGGGTGATCGACACACTTTGAGGTAAACCAGAGACAGAATCCGTAGACTCGGAAGAGGACGTTAAAAATCCCGAAAAATCAGGCGATGACTCGAGGCAACGTTGTGTTTCGGGCGACCCAAACAGTGTTGTAACGTTCAGGTTAGATATACCTGACTGTGCCACTTCAGCCTCGAGCTCTGACCGGTGTTTTAACCTACCATCAGAATGTAGGAAAGGGTTTGTATTCTGAGGTGACTCAGGAATGGAGGATGGTTCCCTCTCTATAATATTTGTCTGGTCAGTGAGACGAGGTCTCCACTCCAGGACTCGAGGCTGAACTAAAGGTAGGTCAAGAACAGGACCTTTTGGGGGACTAAATTCACTAAAGGTGGGATCTTCAGGCGACAGTCGGTCGTCACAATCGGGTGGCAAAAAGCCGAGAAAGTCATTATCAGGATAAATAGACACTGCCGATTCAGAAACAGGGCTTTCTAAAGTAGCAGGTCTTGACCAATCTGGACTGGAACTCTTGGAAACACCAGAAGGTAGTTCCAATAATGGAATACTGGAAACTTCCCAGAATTCCCAACTCCCCGGAGGATGAACGATACCTTCCTCTTGGAAAGAAGAAGCTAAGAACTGGGGAGCAGGCAATTTAGGAACAGGACAGTGAACCACTGACTCGGGAGAAAAAATAGGAGTTTTACACATTTCAGTGGGGCTGTTCTCCCACAGTTGGAGGACCAAATGATCTCGAAACGATTCAGGCTTTAACACAGGAGTCTCATCACAATTTTCCGGTGGAAATAACCAAGCATCCAGTGCTTTCTTTCTCTCGTAAGTCCTAGCTGGCTTAAGAATGGGCTTAGGCTGAGTAATAGCTCTAGTAGGATGGTGACTTTTCCTCTGTCGTTGGAACTTGATACAATCTCGAGACAGAAGGTAGGACGCCACTACTGCAGCCACCCCATAGGAGTCGCCATCACTACTAGAACTAGAACTCTCAGAGACTTCAGAAGAAACAGGACTTTCATCCATGAGTTCTGGACTATTCAGAGTCTCTGTAACAGGATCAGGACCCTTCGGATACCAGAGAAAGTGCCTCCTAAGATAAACTGGAGGTTCAAACCAGGCCTTTAACTGGATATGGTGAGCTTTTACCAGTTCACCATCAGGCAGTCTCTGCAGCTCATAGGTGACCTTATTCTTGTGTACCTTAGTAACACGGAATACCCCCTCAAACCTAGGGATGAGCTTGTTCGTCAGAAGGTGTCCCAACAGGTGCACCTTCTTAAGCACCAGAGAACCCTCTTTAAACGGTTTGTACCGAGGATGTCCTTCAGCCCATGGGTCTCTCGTTTCTGCTGATAGCAACGGGATACTATCAACATCCTGAGCACCCTTCAGTATGTTCTCAGTTGGAGTACAGCCAATCTCAGTGTGGTGGGAATGGTTGTAGCTGAGAACTGCTCGGGATAAGAACTGGTCCCATTTCCGAGATTCCCCAGAAATCACCCTCAGTAACTCACCAATGGTACGATTCACTCGCTCCACTGCACCGTTACTAGAGTGTTTATACGGAGTTGTTTTCACATGTACAACATTATACCGTTCCAACAACTCAGTAAATTCTTGGGAAATAAACTCAGGGCCGTTATTAGTCAATATCCGGACTGGAACACGAGGAATAACAGGAAAAACTCGGTCTTCAAGCGCCTGGCATATCGTACTGCTCTTCTTATTCCTTATGGGTACTGCCGTCACCCACTTGGAATAATGGTCGACTACCATCAGACACCCAATAAAACCATTACTGGTTGTTGGGAGACTCACAAGATCCATAGCAACCAATTCAAAGGGAGAAGAGGTCACTATTTTCAAGGTCGGAGGGGCAACCACCTCCCTTGAGACCTTACAAGTCTGACATTCCCAACACGTCCGCCACATATCTCTGATTACATTAATCAAAGATCTGTGCCAGACTAGTCGACGGAGCGTTTCAATCATTTTTCCGATCCCCCAGTGAGCATTCTGGAGGTGTGTCTCGGCAACTAGGTCAATCAGGACATTGAAGGTGACTACTGGGACTACTGAGCCGTCTGGGTTCCGCTTCACTAGCAAACCCACTAAGCTTTCATAGATACAAACATATTTTATTCCAACACCTCCTCTCTCTCTCTGATCTGGGCGTTTTATCAAGGCGAGGGAAACCAGTTTTCTTTCCTTGGCCCTCATCTCTCCCTTCTGGCCTCGGAAGGACTGGTTCCCAGACCTTTTTGAGGTCCTAGTGAACCCTCCTGTTAGATTGCTAAAGAGACCAGATCTACTCAAACAGCCTCACTTTCATTGTCTTCATCAGGGGCTCCACATGCTTCATCTTTATGCTTGGAGCCTGTCAGGAGGTTCTCAAGGTAAGAAGGCTTTTCATCTTGTTAGCCTAAGCCATGTGATGCTCTACATGTCGATTTTATCAAGTCAAATGGGCAGTTTTTTTTTTACGCTGGTGCCAGATGAAAGGTCATTCTTCTTCCAGACCCTCTCAGCCTAAAATTGCAGAATTCCTGGTCCATCTTCACAGGGATGGAGGGTATCTGTTGTTCTTGAGAAGGCACTGGACAACACAAAGGCAACCAGAAAGAAAAAACTTATGTTAGTAATGTTAATTTGCCATAACAGTAGAACCAAAGCAAAGGTAGAGGGAGTGATATGGAAGAGTTTGTGGTAAATGTTCCTGTCTGTGCAGGATTACTATAAAGCCCTTTGCTGTTCATAATTCTGGAGGAAGGCTCAGAGGTGCATAGGAGTATTAGCAAGACAATTTTGATGGTGACTGGAGAGGAAGTACAGCAAAGGAAATAAGACTATGGAGAAAACTCTGTCTTTTTGAAGAGCAAGGGGAAAACTATTTAAAGAATAAAACCAATGTCACAGGAGATGCTGTAGATTATAGAATCTACAGAGGATATGAGATTTTTAGGTGCCTGAAATGTGTAACAAGAACAGAAAAAACACAGACCAATGTCTGTGGTTTGTATGGTTAGGAAAAATACAAATTACAGTACTTTATGAATTTATTTTATTTTTAGAAAACTCCATTACTTTTATTGAGTTTTTCTCTTCTTCAACTGATTATAGTTTTCTATTCTTCCAGACTTTTCATCCCAAAGGAGTGAATCATCCACCTCTTGCTGCTAAAGCTTGTAAGCTACTGAAGGTATATGCAAGAGACGTAAGACTGGAAAAGAGAGGAAAGGGTCATGTTGGAAGATTTTGTTGTACAGTATGATGTCTGAGAATAGAAAGTTTAGTTTTAATTTCATCTTTGAAGTCTATTGAAAATAATATTAAAGGGTTTGTCATCTTGTGATAGGGAGAGAATAATGAATTCTGAACCACCTTTTGAATTTTCAATGAAAAGTGAAATTGAAGATCTATTTTCACCTGCAGTCGATCCAGAAAATAATGATACATCTGGCAGTGTTGCTCTCTTTAATGATGGCGCTCTTTTCTTGGATCCAAAAATGGAAGTCAAAGTAGAGCCAGAAATATTTGATTCTAGCGAAAGCAACTTGAAAAATTCCTACGAGTACGATGCATCATCGAGTGAAAACGGTTCATTAAGTTGTAATGAGAATGTCGATGATGAGGAAAGTGTAGACACTTACTTAGGGACAGCTGTGAAAGAGGATAAAGGAAGAGAAAAGGGAAGACTTTCATGTGTAATCAGTGGAAGAGAATTATTACAGAAAGATGTTTTGAATCAAGAGGTGAATCAAATAAAAGAGAAGCAGATAAAAAAAAGGATCTTTGGTAATGTTAACTCCAATGCTCTTGCTAGAAAGCGATGCACATGCAGTGAATGTGGGAAAACTTTTTCTAATAAATTTAATCTTACAGTGCATTTAAGAATTCACACGGGAGAAAAGCCATACAAATGCGATGTCTGTAGCAAAACATTTACTTTAGAAAATAATCTTACTACACATATAAGAATTCACACGGGAGAAAAGCCATACAAGTGCGAGGTTTGTAGCAAAGCATATACTAAGGAACATAATCTCACTGCACATTTAAGAATTCACACGGGAGAAAAGCCATACAAGTGCGATGTCTGTAGCAAAACATTTACTACGAAATACAATCTCACTGTACATTCAAGATTTCACATGGGAGAAAAGCCATACAAGTGCGATGTCTGTAGCAAAACATTTACCCGGAAATACAATCTCACTATACATTCAAGAATTCACACGGGAAAGAAGCCATACAAGTGCGATGTCTGTAGCAAAACATTTACCCAGAAATACAATCTCACTAAACATTCAAGAGTTCACATAGGAGAGAAGTCATACAAGTGTGATGTCTGTAGCAAAACATTTCCTTCGAAATACAGTTTCGCTGCACATTCAACTATTCACACGGGAGAAAAGCCATACAAGTGCGATGTCTGTTGCAAAACATTTACTGCAAAAGCACATCTCACTGTACATTTAAGACTTCACACGGGAGAGAAGCCATACAAGTGCGATGTTTGTTGCAAAACATTTTCCCAGAAACACAATCTCGCTATACATTCAAGATTTCACACGGGAGAAAATCCATACAAGTGCGATGTCTGTAGCAAAATATTCAACATGAAACAAAGTCTCACTGTACATTTAAGACTTCACACAGGAGAGAAGCCATACAAGTGCGATGTCTGTAGCAAAACATTTACCCAGAAATACAATCTCACTAAACATTCAAGAATTCACTCGGGAAAGAAGCCATACAAGTGCGATGTCTGTAGCAAAACATTTACCCAAACACAAAGTCTCACTGTACATTTAAGACTTCACACAGGAGAGAAGCCATACAAGTGCGATGTCTGTAGCAAAACATTTACCCAGAAATACAATCTCACTAAACATTCAAGAGTTCACACAGGAGAGAAGCCATACAAGTGTGATGTCTGTAGCAAAACATTTACTTTGAAACAACTTCTCACTAGACATTTAAGAGTCCACCAGATCAGTTAAGTCCTAATCCTGGACCCTAGCAACCATCAAGGGAAGGAAGCCCCCCCCCCCCCCCCCAAAAAAAAAGAAGACAATTTCAAAATGTTAAATGGTCCCTTGCGGAGAAGAAAGTACTCCTTTTCAGCTTCACATACATAAGGTATGAGGTGTGGGGCAGACGTAGAAACCAAGTATCCGAGGAAAAAATTAGAGATTCTGATTTACCACCTGAGAAAATTAGTATTATAAACTGGCCACAAGGAGAGACAGGTAGCATAGATGTTAAGACCAGGAAGATTCTCACCCTGCACAAAGTCACATATAGAAACCAGTGTATGGACAGAATATAGGCCTACTTCCCACGCAGAGAAGGTGGACTAGGCTTAACTGAAATCAATCAAGCCTACAGAGCCGCAAGAGTAAGCATAGGGCAATACTTAAAAGGCTCTGAGGATGAAAACATCAAGAAGGTTGCCAAACATCAAAATGAAGCCCTGAGCCAACTAACTTCAATAACAAAGCAGGCTAAGAACTTTGCAGAATTGCTAGAAGAAACAAAGGGCACTAAACAGACTCCAGCAGCAATGATAGCCAGGAAGACCAGGCACAAATTCAGTTTCATAGAGGGAAAACTTTGAATGGAAAGGTGGAAACACCAGAATAGGAAGATTCCAAGAAGAATTAGAAAAACGTTACACAGACAAAGAAGAGTCACTCAAATGGATAAAGAATGGAAATTTAGTTTTTGATGGAGAAAGGATGATAGTAGGAGCACAAGCCTAAGGCCTCCTTACAAACGGTTTCAAGAAAATGACGGGCATATCAGGAAACGACCTGTGAAGGTTTTGTCCTGCAGCAGTTGAGAGTGTAGGTCATGTGGTTTCAGCCTGCCAGACCCTACATGCAGACGGTCACAGCTCGCCACAATAACGTATATACATTATTATTACGAATCAAACGCATAAACTACGTACTGTTTTACTACTTATATTGCAATTCAGATTTATATGTGTTACAGTACAATAATACCTTCAATTTTCCTGATGATAAAAAACCTTCATATTCTAATCGGGTCCATTACAATATTCAGGCAAATCTAAAGAACTAATATAAATGAAAAAAATTACTGCTATACATCATCAAGTTCATTCATTTTTTATTAGAGACGATATCAATACTTTATATCGTGAAATGATAAGCCATTTACATCATTCTGTGATTGAAAATGAAGTCCCTTTCTAAAATAACATTCTTTGAGTGACATGTAAACATGAGAAGGAGGCCTGGCTTGCGCTAAGCTAGACTTTTATTTCTATGTTATATATTCTATAGATAATCCTTTGGATTTAATTCATTCATTAGACAGGAAACTTGCCGTTTAGACATAAAACGATGGTAAATACAAGGTTTTGTTAACACTGAGGAGGACTAAATATGTTAGTAGTATCTCTATAGCAAATATTTACAATGGCTCCCCATCACGGTTGACTTTGTCTATTATCATCTTCACTATTAATATTTTGGGTTAATTTAAACCATGAATAAATAAACACAAGTTTACTTAAAGGATTATTTTTATTGATTTAAAAACTGGATTATTGGTTTATTTGGAAGATTTAATTCATGAAAAATAAGGATACAAACTCTGGTAGTATTTGAAACTATTCATTATATTGTAACATTTTCACAGTATCTGTATTTAGAATTATTTCAATTTAAGGTAAATAAAATTTTCCATTATTTGTTTTATAATTTCATAATCTCAAAAATTTACGTAGGCCTGCACAAAGATATGTAGGCTAATGAGAGAGAGAGAGAGAGGGGGGTGGGGGGGGGGGGGGGTGGGGCAGGCAGTAATAGGAAAACAAGGTTGAATATGCTAGAATTAAATAAAAAGATTATACGAAACAGGAATAATAATGATAGGCTTTGTGTGTTGTGTGGGGAGGCACAGGATACTACCAAGCATATGTTTAGCTGTTAAGAAAATTTAGAAAACATAAAAATAGGAAATTTAGAAACACCAACTAAAGAGGTTGTTTGGGTATATTAGAAAAGGTCATTGAAGTTAGAAGTAAAAGTATGCAATCCGTGAAGCTGTCTGTGTAGGAGGTAAACGAATAATAATGAGTTTTCTGCAGATGGCCGCACTTTTTTGCACCTAATATGCTTCATCTAGTAGTATGCCCACAATCCAATGTTTTGGAGAGAGCAACGAGGAACCTTTAAGACAAGTTGAGAACGCTTGCGAATAGTGACAGACGCGAATTAGATAGTGCCTCAAAATAAGCCGTTTCTTTAGAGGAAGAGCCAACACCATTGTGAAATTGTGTAATATATAAACTGAACTTGGCGTGACTGGGGATATTTGTGAAAGAAAAAGTGAATCTGAATAAGGTAAGATAACTTGGGATCCGTCTCGGGTTACTGATAATTTTGGCGTCTATTTACAGGACCATGTTTTGGAGAGAGCAACGAGGAACCTGGAACATGGACCCTAAATCACTTACCTTTGGTTTTTATTCATAAGTTTATTTTAAGTATATTATAATGCCTGATTGGTGAGTTATAATTAAAGCATTATCCAAATAACAGGGACCGTAGAGATGAGGATCTGGCCGAGCATATCCAATCAAGAGATTTATCGGAGCCTTTGTAGATCAGCGGCCAGGTCCTTGTGCGGGCACAGAAAACTGGAATTTCTTCCCGTTTTCTAACCGTTTGTAAAACGTGGCTGTTGTACTTCAAAAGAATGTTCTGCAAAAACTTTAGAATACAACACTGCCTAACTTGAATGGGTCCACCTAACCTTACCTACAAGACGTGTCTCTCCTTAACGGGGGGAGCTAAGCCCCCCTGTGATCCCGTACATTGCCGTATTCTTATTCTTAAACCTAAACGGTGGAGGGGCTGATGCCCCCCTAAGACCCCCCTTACACTTGCCTATTCTTAATCGGCCGTCATCATACATACATGTGGCCGCTATCACTCATACACACAAGCGTATTCTTAATCTGCCAGAAACGGAGAGAGCTGTACAGTGGAACCTCTACACATGAACATATCTACATCCGAAGTAAAATTCGACCAAATTTTTGACTCTACACCCAAATTTTATTTCGACACACGAAGTAAACATTACGCCATTGAGCGTGAAGTGCTCAGTTCTCTATTCTTGTGTGTATCGTGTGGTTGTCCTCTGTTTGGTCTGTTATTAACAATGCTTATTTTCTTCCTTTTCTCACATTTCTTGGGCACCTATAATCATGGTGCCTAAGAAGCTAAGTTTCAGTACAGGAAGAAGGCAATTCTTTCATTAGAATTGAAGCAAAAAATTATAGAAATACATGAGAGCAGTGTGCATGTGAGTGATACTGTATGGCTAAACAATAGGGCCGGAATAGGCCTATGATCTCGAGGATCATCAAGCTGAAGGCAGCCATTAAAGCAAATAACCATCGAAGGGGATCACCATTATTACAAGACATCGTAGCAATACCCTGGAAGAGATAGAATGCCTTTTGTTGATAGGGATAAAGGACAAAGAGATTGTTGGCAACGATCATTTGTGAGAAGGGCCAGCGTGATGAACAACAAGAACGAAAAAAGTGAAGCAAAGAAAACCATGATAGCATTAACAAGCCCTTTTAAATAAGACTTCTCTCTTTTTCTGTTTCTCTCTAAACATAGCATTAACATATTCTTTAAATAAAATCTCTCTCTCTCTCTCTCTCTCTCTCTCGTTCTTCTTCGATGTTATAGCGTTAGATACGTCTATTATTTTTTTTCCGAGAGAGAGAGAGAGAGAGAGAGAGAGAGAGAGAGAGATTAAACAAAAATGTGTTTAGAGTACATATGATTTTTAACAGCGTCAACGAGTTGAAAAACAATTAAATGTAACTAAGAAAGTAATAACAGCTAATCTGAATTCCTTTATTAACTAAAACAAATATTGATACAAACACACTCGTGTGCGTATGCGCTAACACACACACAGGTGCAAAAATTGCTACGCAGTAAGAGAGACGGTCAGGGAGGAGGTAGAGATGGTGACTGCGATAACATACCATAACTCGTCACTGAAAGTGATGAAAATAAAAAATCAGCGGGAAAAAAAATGTAAAAAATATGAAATATAAAAATAAAAAAAAAAAACAAATAAGCTAAGTTAGATTAAAATTTCCGTAGTGTAAGTTACGGTATGTTATCGCAGTCACCATCTCTACCTCCTCGCCGATCGTGTCTCCTCGTGCGTGTGTGTGTGTTTGCGCATACGCACACGAGTGTGTTTGTATCAATATTTGTTTTAGTTAATGAAGGAATTCAGATTCGCTGATATTGTTTTTTTAGTTACATTTAACTGTCTTTCAACTCGTTAACGCTGGTAAAAATCATATGTACACAACACATTTTTGTCTAATCTCTCATTTTTGTTTAATATCTCTCTCTCTCTCTCTCTCTCTCTCTCTCTCTCTCTCTCTCTCTCTCTCAGAAAAAATTAATAGACGTCTCTAACACTAACAGTGAAGAAGAACAAGAGAGAGAGAGAGAGAGAGGGAGTGAGTATTATTTAAAGAGCATGTTAACACCATGTCTACCTTCTCGCCGATCGTCCGTCTCCTCCTGGCGTAGCAAATCCTACACCTGCGTTGGCCTGTCTCTAAGGTAAAGTGGCAATAAAACACATTTTTTATTTATTATTTCTTTATAATTATCTTTTTTACATGCTTCTTTCATATTATGCAGTTATGTTATTGTTATGTGTAATTATGTGTAACCATTTATTAAGGATTTATTATGGGTTTTTAGGCCGAGGAACGAATTAAATGAATTACCATGTATTCTTATGGGAAAATTCGTTTCTACATCCGAACATTTTCTACATCCGAAGTTGGTTGTGGAACGAATTAAATTCGTATGTAGAGGTACCACTGTACTTACATTATTTCAGGTTGAGCCTGCGGGTTTATTCGTAACCTAGGTACAGAGCTCGTTCGACTTATAAATTTCACGCCATATTAGATGGTTTTCAAAATCTCTCTATATTGGTATAGTAAGTACTTTCCCAGGGTACAGTATTTATAACATTCTGAACAGTCTTTATTCTATACAAGTTTCCGATAAAGTTGAAAATAAAGTAGCCTTTATCATACATACAGGTGGTCGCCATCGTACATACATCCCAATCTAAGGCCCGATAGCTGCGTCTCCATAGGTAAATATGCTCAAATTCATCGTAATTGGTCCAATTATATGTTATAAGTAGTATTTATTTAAGCAGAAAGTTCCTGTTCTATTATTCTAGTTGACATTTTTTGTAAATTATATCAAATAGGCCTCAGTACGTCACAAATAGGTTTAGACTAGAGTACGTGTTGTATGCCGTCCGATAGGACTTTCTGACTGTGTCATTAAATAAAAAGGGTAAATATACGGTACTGTACTTTAATTTCCAGCCTAATACATGAACCATATATTTTTCCTACTCACTATCTTGTGTTTTATACATTTATAACCATGATTATTAAGGCAAACCACCCGTTCATGAGTTTTTGGACCCCCTTATATAAAGACAATTGTGGGGGACCCCAGTGGGAAATCTGGTTTTTTTTGGATGGGGAAATGTAATAAACGAGTTATTTGCAGCAATAATGATGGTAAAAAATGTATAATGAGAACAAGATAACCAGTTAGAAGATGTATGGTTCATGTAAGTGGCTGAAAATAGGCCAAACGTGATTATTTATCACTTTTGAGAATTGTAAAAGGGTACAGAACCTTACAAACCCACCTAACCTAACCTAGTAGTTCCCTAGGTCACAGTCCCCTAGCCTGAGGCAAGCCCCCCGGACCCTCCTTCACAGGTCACAACTGACTGGAGTCAAGCCCCCTGGAACCCCCTTCCCAGGTCACAACCGCTAGCCGGACCCCCCTTCCCAGGTCACAACCGCTAGCCGGATCCCCCTTCCCAGGTCACAACCGCTAGCCGGATCCCCCTTCCCAGGTCACAACCGCTAGCCGGATCCCCCTTCCCAGGTCACAACCGCTAGCTGGACCCCCCTTCCCAGGTCTCAAATTATAAGTAAATCTCACATGAATTGTTACATTTTGAAAAAGTAAATCACAAAAATTCTTTACCTTATGATTGACACTTTTTTTTTTTTTTTTTTGGCAATCTTCACTGGTCTTTCAAAAAAATTAATTGTTCCGTAACCGAAATACAAACCACGCTATTTACAAAGGGGGGGTTACCTTTTAGCGTAGCTGAAATGGCGAGCCATTAGAATTTAACGAGGGTGTATTACCCCCGCGCTAGTTAGCGGGGGGGTAGGGGAGTGGTAGCTAGCTACCCCTCCTCCCCCTCACACACAGGTGAATACCCACTTTCACTTTTGGCTCGGACTGTGACAGACGTCTGTCTTGGTCCTCTCTTGGCAGCCATTGTTTGTTTTGTCTTTACTTAATCGCTTACTTTTCATTTACTCAATATATATGTAAACATGTTTTCATGTTTGTATATATATTTGAGTATAGAAATAAGTAAGTTTCCTTTTCAGATTTGTGTGTGTAGTGTACGATATCTACGTGGAGTCCTGCGGAAGTTAGGCCTCCACTGCGTAATTTTATGGGTGGCGATCGAGTTTGACTTATGTCTTTCTCTCTCTCTCTCTTGAGGTCGTTCACCCTTTTACTATTTTTTACTACGCCCTTGTAGCTTCCTTTCCGTGTGGGGAGGTTGCTACGCCGTACGTTTGTCTCAATTAGTTATGAATCTAATTGTAGTTGTTTTTTGTAGAACGATTCCTTTCGGGGTTTTCGTTCTTTCTTTAGTGTTCATTCTTTTTTTAAATTACATTATTACATAGTTACATAATTATAATTGTTATAATTCTGTTTTGGTTACAGCTCTCCTTCCGTAAGTGTAAGTGGTTGTGAGGGCACGTGCCTGTTGTGTAATTCTTGATCCTTTCCCTCGGGATTCCTCTTCGGAGCCTTCCCGGGGGAATGAATGTGTACTAATATTTGTTTTATTTTTTTTTACAGTTACCGATCTAGTTTGTTTCTGTAATATGGCAACGGTGTGAGCTGTCTGGTTGAGTCCTGGGGATTCGGCTGTTGCTGCCTCCCCCCTTGTTTTTTCGTCAGGGGCGTGTCTCCTTCTACTGGAAGTACTCCCGTGTCGACGGACAGCTCTCCAGTTCATTTTAGAACTCTCAGGAGGCTTGCCTCCTTGGGCGGGTAACTTTCCTTCCGAGGGAAGTTTTTCCTGTCCAGGCTTGAGTTTTTTCCCTTTTGGGGGGTTCTTCTCTTGCCTTTTTTTTTTTCGTGCGTCTATGCTCTTGGTGCTGAGCGGTCGCACCTGCAGTTTCGCTCAAGGGGCTGGGCAACTGCAGGAGCTCCTCTTCGGAGGATTGCTCCTTTTAGGTCACTGGCTGACCAGTCTCTTCCACGAAGTGTTTCTCTTTCGTTCGCGAGAGAGTACACTCATAGAGACTCCTCTTCGGAGGTTTCTTCTGTTGCGGTTGCTGTTGGCCTCCCTCGCCGTAGGCCCACCGTCTGCCTCGTCGTAAGGGCCTCTCATCTCCCTATAAGGGTGCTTGAGGCGCCTTTTTGGATCTCCGTTTGCAGCCTACAACTCCTTTTTCTCGATCTTCCGCCTTGGTGCAGATGGACAGCAGTCTGATCTCGTCTTCCGACGGGCAACGGTCTTCCCGACGGACAACGGTCTTCCCGATGGACAGCGGTCTTCCGACGGACATCAGTCTCCCGGCGGACAACGATCCCTTCGGGGCAAAGGGTTGCCCCCACGGGGGTTCTTCCCTTGCGTGTCAGGGTTTCCCTGCGCGCCCTTCTGCTGTGTTCTCTCCTGCTCCTGCTCAGTGTTAACACACAGGCGCTCTTCTGCTCATCAGCGCTCTCCTGTTTGTCAGCGCTTTCAAGATGATCATCCCTGCTGTTCCTGTTGGTTCCTGTTACGCGCCCTGTGCGCCCACGTTCGCCCTCACGATCTAGAACTTCGGTTTAGGTCGGGGTCAAGGACTCTTCTTCTATGCACAGGCTTCCACGCGTAGCCTTCTGCTCATCAGCGATCATCAGCTCGCCAGCGATCACCTGTCTCTCGGCGATCTCCGGATCGCCCGCGTGTGTTACAGCCGGCACGCCAACGTTCTCCAACACTTCTGAAGGAACATGGTTCGCCAGCTACTAGCTCACCTGCGCATGCTGATCGCCATCGTGCGACCCTCAACTGCGGATGCTGATCGCCATCGCGCGACCCTCAACTGCGGATGCTGATCGCCATCGCGCGACCCTCAACTGCGGATGCTGATCGCCATCGCGCGACCCTCAACTGCGGATGCTGATCGCCATCGCGCGACCCTCAACCGCGGATGCTGATCGCCATCGCGCGACCCTCAACCGCGGATGCTGATCGCCATCGCGCGACCCTCAACCGCGGATGCTGATCGCCATCGCGCGACCCTCAACCGCGGATGCTGATCGCCATCGCGCGACCCTCAACCGCGGATGCTGATCGCCATCGCGCGACCCTCAACCGCGGATGCTGATCGCCATCGCGCGACCCTCAACCGCGGATGCTGATCGCCATCGCGCGACCCTCAACCGCGGATGCTGATCGCCATCGCGCGACCCTCAACCGCGGATGCTGATCGCCATCGCGCGACCCTCAACTGCGGATGCTGATCGCCATCGCGGATGCTGCTCGCCATCGCGCGACCGCCCACCTGCGCATGCTGATCGCCATCGCGCGACCCTGGCATGCTGATCACCATCGCGCGACCCTGTCATGCTAATCACCATCGCGCGACCCTGCGCATACTGATCACCAGGCGCATGCTGATCACGATCGCCCTCCTGCACATGCTGCTCGCGATCGCTCACCTTCGCATACTGCTCGCCAACGCACGATCGCTCACCTGCGCATGCTGCTCGACCATCGCGTCGGCATAACACAACGCGCCATGTCCAACCTGCGCGTTAGCGCTCACCAGCTCACCACCGATCGCTTGTTGATCCATATCGCCAGTGGTCTTCCTCGCCCACGCGGCAGCGCGTTTCCTCGCCATCGCGCTAACGCTTGCGTTCGCCGCCTCGGACTCGCTCTCTTCCACCTGCCCACCCTCACGACCGCTCGCCTGCGCGACCGCTCGCCCGCGCGACCACTCGCCCGCGCGACCACTCGCCCGCGCGACCACTCGCCTGTGCGCCCGCGCGCCCACTCGCCTGCGCGCCCACTCGCCTGTGCGCCCACACGCCCACGTGCCTGCACGTCTACGCTCATGCGCGTCCGCGCCCATGCTCTCTAATGTTCGCCCACGCGCGGACGGATGGTGTTCCGTCGCGCGAACCTACAGTGTTTCTTCGCACAAACGTCGGCTTATTTCTTGCAGTATCCATTGCTAGTCTATGGGTTATCGCTCGCCGACCACCAGCTCTCGCCCTTCCTACCACGCTCGCCCTCCTTCTGCGCTCCTTCGCTCACCTTCGTTTGCGTTACCGCGCATGGGCGCTTCCACGTTCGCTCACGCGAAAATCTTTGAATTTCCGTCGCGCGAGCTCCAGGGCGATTGCGACCACGATTCCCAATGGGGTTTTTCGCAGCCTGGCTAGTTCTTCTGGAGCGTATTTCCAGAACACGGCCTCACCCCGTAAACGCAGAGCATGGCACTTGCAAGAATAGGAGGAACTTAAGGGAGATCTGAGCAACACTCCTCTTTCCTGAACCTGGGTTAGCCCTTCCCCGTCATTCCCTGGAAGGATTTTTGGCGGGGGGCTTTCCGTTCGAGATTTCTCCATCGGACAAGGGGTGACTGCTTACCTCTTCCTCTGGGAGCTTACCAGGTTCTTTCCACCCTCGGTTACGGCCCGAGGTTTGGTTCAAGGAAGATCAGGGGTACTTTCCTCCTCTCGAGCTCAGGCACCTTGGCCTTTCGTCGTTAAGTATCTAACTTGCGGACAAGCTCGATGTTGTACCATCTGGACGCGCTGACTGAGGGCTTCCTTCGGGTGTCTCATCTGTGGAGGTCGACGACCTCAGACACCCTTCCATCCTTGAGAAGAGTTTGTTTCTGCCCAAGGACCGAAACTTAGACAGCTGCTGTGCGGAGGAAATCGACTTCCGGTTTCACTCCTCCAAGGCGCTTTCTTCCAGACTCTGCAGGGCTCCAGCGCCCTTTTCTTTCAACCACGTCGGCCTAAGTTATCGGCTACGACAACTGGGACAAGGTGTCCAATTGCAGTTTCCTCCTGTCAGGAACAGATGGCACGGGAGACTCCCCCGGGGGGGCATAGTCCTAAGGAGTTCACGAACTCTAGGATTGCAGGTTTTTCGCTGGAAGGATGCTTAAGGTTACTCATCCGAATGACAGCTTCCCGATGCCCATTCCCGCACAATCTCTTGGATTAGCCAAGGATATCGCGCCTGCCGTCTCTGTCAGCGAATTCAGTGTCTCTGAACCTCTATGCCATAGCGTCAGCAGAGTTGCCCGGTTGGGCAGAATGATCCATATCTTAGGCGAAGGTCTTCCCTAGGATCATCGACGGCTTCACCCCCGGCCCCCTCAGTCGATCCTTTCTTGTAAGGAAGGATCTGAGAGGGGATGTCCGTAGTCGAGCTCTCAGCCCTGATCAAGTTTGTCGAACAAACTTCGGCCAGCGTAGACCAGCAGAATCTATCAGACTGGTAACGAGGCGACAGGACTCCTTAAACCCTGGATCGGAAGGACGGGTACTTTCAGTTTCCATTCCATCCATCTTCCAGGGTGCTCGTCGAATTCAGCCTAGACTGCAAGTATTCCTGCTTATGATGCAGTGTGGCTATCCCGCCGTGGCATAGCAGGTTTGTTTCCCCAGAGAACTCTCCCTGCCTTCCTCTTGGCCGCTCAGGTGCAGGCTTCCGCCTCTTCTGCTGTTTGGAGGGCTGGTCAACTCCGGTAGGCTCGGGTTCGACCTTCTTCAGCACCGGGACAAGCTTCCGGATGCTTACCATGAGTGTGAGCTCATGGTATTTTGCTTGGAGCCTTCTCTTCCTCTGCCTCAACATCTGGAGTATCTGGCCATGATATTGAGTCAACGGCCTTACCACGTTGGAAACCCCGCTTCTCGTCCGTCCAGCGAGGTTATGCAACGTCGGTACTTGGATGGGTGACCACCTGGGGACACCAGATTCTGTTACCACATCCTCCGAGCCTTCCTTTCGGTTGACTGTGGCAAGACTGAGGAGAGTCGCAGTACCTGTTCTCAGTCAAGCAGAGCTTTCAGCCCTACCTTGGAACCTTTCCTAGTTCTCCTTTCCTCATTGACCCGTCTATAGTCCGAACGGTCGCCTCAGGATAAGTTCCATGTGGGGCGATCCAAGTTCCGGTGGCTTCAGGCAATGTTTAACCGGACTCCCTGGCCCTATGGGACCAGCGGAACTATTAGACCTGCAATGGGTGTTGACCTATGGAGCCTCTTGATGGTAGTGGATATTCTCGTCCTTTCCCCACATTCTTGATGCGGTTCTCGGACTCGTCAAAGGAAAGGGGGGGGGCATGTTCCGGTCCAGGCCTATGGTCAAGACCTGAAGGATACCTCTCCATCATTCAGGCAGGCTTAGGGGCCTTAGTCTGGCCCCTCTACAGATCCTACAGCTCCTGCCGAGTCGCCCCGTGCCCGTCGACTTCATGATTCTGGCGTATTCTAACCAGCAGGGGACGCATTTTCACACCTTCACATCTTGCAGTAGAGATACCGGGATGATTGAGATTCTCTCAATACCACCATCGGCTCTCTCGTTCCAGGCAGGGGAATGTTCTCTCAGACTATCCGAGCAGAGCCTCGTAGAGAGAGTGTACCTGGGGGTCTTTGACCTTGGGTAACCAGCAAGTGCTGGTCTGGGGGACCTGATCGCGACAGCTTGGAACCTCAAGCTTCCGCTATTTTTCCCCCCCAGTCTCAGACCCCGAGACTCTGGCAAGATGCATTCCGGTGATGGTGGGACAACTTCGACGCCTGCGTCTTCCCTCCTTTTTGTCTGTGGACAATGGGTCTCAACAAGACCAGGTTGTCTGTCAACCTTTCAATGGGAGAGCTCCACTGGGACTATGCGCTGAACGGTTTCTGGACCCTCTGCTTCCCCTGACGGAACTCCCGGGAGAGCTTCTCCCACGGCGCAAACTACTCAAGCATCCACACTGCGACATCTCTCCCGAACCGGGGCGTCGCTTCGGCTTCATGCCTGGAGACACTACGCTTCCTCCTCAAGAGGAGACAACCCGCTACAGTCGCGGTACGGAGGTCGCGTCATCTGCGATAGTCATCCACAGGGGTCTCCCAGGCAAAGTGAAGAGTCTAAGGTGGTTGGTGCCGTGGGAGATATACCTCTTCCCTTGAGACCTCTTCTCCAGCAATAACGGTCTTATTGCCTTTCGGCGGGAGGAAACTCCTTTCCGCTCTCGGCAATGAAGCCTGTCGCTCAGCCTTTCCCTGACCTTCAGGCTTAAAGGAATAACTTTTTCCTGCCCGCTGGATCTATCCTCGCTCATGCGAAGCTACGATCGTCCCTGCCCTAGTCGGAGGAAGACCTCCAACTTGGAGCATGGCTCGGACTTTTAGTCCTTTAAGAGATCTTCTCAAGACCCTTTACGACAGGCCTCGGATTGTATTCCGCCTTGGGTCTCCTGCTCACTCTGGCCACGGCCAGTGTGTAAGCAATCTTCTTGGTCTCTTACGACTCCCCCCTTTCTAAGGAAGAGGGGAAGGCAACATTCAGGCTCGCTCCTGAGTTGTTGGCTAGACTCAGAATCTGGGGGTCCCGGCCCTTCGGTCCGATTCATTCAAGATTTCGAGTCTCCATTCTGTATCTGATGTCCCAAGACCTTCTCTTTCTTGCCAGTAAAAGAATCGAGAGGTTAGCGCTGGGAACAGCTGCAGTTTGTCCTCAGTTGCAGCCGATTTGGGAACACAAGGAGGACATGGGGGGAGAGTCACCAGTATACCTCTTCAGCCCGGACTCTAGGACATTCATCTCGACCTGTCTCCAGACCCTCCCCCGTCACGTCGCCCTACAGCACGATGTTGGATACATCGCAACGTCCCTCGCCTTCGAGTAATACTACTGTGTGACGCAGGTGCTACAAGCTGGAGTCTGGAAGCGTCTAATGACCTTCGCAGCCCGCTTCCTGCAGGGCGTGACCCACAGGAGTCTCGATACGTTTTCTATCGCTCTGTGGTGGCTACACAACAGCTGGTCTAACCTCAGGCTCCTTTTTGGATAGGTAGCAGAAGGTTGAGGGCATTGTTATCAGGTTTTAGTCTGCATGAACGAATGAAGTATGTCTGGCCCTTACTTCTTTCTTCATCATCCCCTCTACGGGGAAGCAGCATCCTGGTCTCTGCATAGCTGACCTCGAACCTCTGCAGGTAAACCATGCTTCCTTGTGTTCCGAGTATTGAGTCAATACTGTCGCGTCCCCCATACCCTGACGAGGTGGTATTGGGAACGTCCTAACCCAGAGTTCCTTCTGGAACTCCAGGTCAACTGCCTTGGACGGGTCACACTTCTTCCTTCACACACAAGCTTACGTAGGCCACATGGTTCCTTGCGGAGCAAGGAACTTGTTAGGTGCAGGGACTCCCTTTCTCGAGTGCGTCTCACTCGGATTCTGAGTCCCCGGGTAAAGCCAAAGCCAGTATGGCTGGGGACTTTCCACCCTTCCTAAGGGGTAAGTCACCCTTTGTAAATAGCGTGGTTTGTATTTCGGTTACGGAACAAATGACAAATTCGAAGATAATTTGTATTTTTCCTAACCATACAAACCTTAGCTATTTACACATATTTGCCCGCCAGCCCTGTCCCCCAAGACAAGTTCTACCTCTAAGTGAAAGTGAGTATTCACCTGTGTGTGAGGGGGAGGAGGGGTAGCTAGCTACCACTCCCCTACCCCCCCGCTAAATAGCGCGGGGGTAATACACCCTCGTTAAATTCTAATGGCTCGCCATTTCAGCTACGCTAAAAGGTAACCCCCCCTTTGTAAATAGCTAAGGTTTGTATGGTTAGGAAAAATACAAATTATCTTCGAATTTGTCATGTTAGAATCGGAACTCTGAGGCATTATTTTGCTGTTATTTTTTAATTCAACATGAGTAACAATAGCTTTACACTGAACGGAGAGCATTTCCATCATAATCAGTTGCCGACATAAATGAAAATACACTAAATTTCGAAATAGATTGATGTACTTCCCTTAAGTTCCCTCTTTGATACGTCTATGTGATGGTGGTTAAGTTGAAACCGAAGGGGTAGGTGGGAAAAAAATATGGCTGTTTGTAGAACAGCATCCAGCAACGTATGAAGAAGTACTTGTAAATTGTTAATTGGTTTAAAGAAACCAGCTGACAAATACGTCATTGCAAATGCACAGAAAGCTCTCCAAACCCATTGGAAACGACGCATGCGCAAAATTTTCCCTTCTGTCTCTCAGATGTAAACAATGGACTTGGAGTGAAAAACATATTTCACATTTGTTCCGTAACTGAAATACAAACCTCAGCTATTTGCATAGGGTTTACTTTCGGTGTAGATGAAAATGACGAACCATTAGATTTTAACGAGGGTTAACTACCCCCGCGCTAGTTAGCAAGGGGGTAGGGGAAGGTCCCCCCCCCACACACCGGTGAATTGTCTCACTTCACTTTTGGCTCGGACGATGAGCAGACGTGTCTGTCTTTCGTCCTCGCTTTTGACAGCCTTAATCTGTTTTTTCTTTTTCTTCAGCTTTGTGTGTTTGGAAGTTGGCCTCTACCTTCATCGCAATTATGCGCAAGTGCCCTGGACTCTCCGGCCGCCCCTGTGGAACTTTCATGTCAGCGGTCGAGACGGATCCCCACACCCTTTGCCCGCAGTGTCGAGGTCAACGGTGTGCTAGAGACTTAACTTGTAGTGAGTGCAGGGAGTGGTCTATCTCCCAGTGGGAGAGGTTTGCCTGGCGGCGTAAGAAGAAGTCCAAGAGATATCTTTCTCCTTCAAGAGCTGCCTTGAAGAAGGAAGGCTCCAAGGACTCTTCTTCCGCCGCCCGAACCTCCTCCGAAGCTCCCACTCGGTCGGTCTCTCGTGAGAGGCCGTCGAGTGGTAGCGTAGGCCATTGTTCTGTTTCCCGACCTCGGGGTGCGGGAGAGGGCGTTGCCTCCCATAGCGGGGCAGCCCCCCCTTCTTCTTCGGGGGAGGTTTTTGATTCTCATAACGATGATGACCATGCTGTGTCTAATGATGATCCCTTTCAGCTTTGGGCTTCCTTGGGGCTTAAGGTCTTGCCCTTCAAGGAAGCCCTGTTTGACCTGATCCAGTTGGGGGCTGCTGTCAAGCAATCGCCGGTAAGAGCAGAGGTAGACCCTCTGTCTATTGTCGACGTGGTTGTGGCAGAGGCTTCCGACAGGTCTGGTCAAACCTCTGCTGCTGCTGCTGTTGCGGACGTTGCTGAAGGCTCAGCCTCCCCTTCCGAACATCCTTCGAGGGGGAAGTTGAGTCCCACGGTCTCTCCTGTGGGTGCGTCTCCTCCACGGGGGAGCGCACTGACAGAGACTCCTCTTCGGAGGACCGACGATGTGGATGCCCTTCCTCGAGGTCGTCTTCGCCGTAAGGTTCGTCCTCCTCTTCGCCGTAGGGGCCTTCCTTCTCCATACAAGGTAGTTAAGAGGCGCCTCTTCGGGTCGTCTTCACCGCTGCCTTCCCCTGCAGAGGATTCTCCTCGTCGGGAGCAGACCGTAGCAGCCACGTCCTTGGACCTCTCCGCGGATCGCTCACGATCGCCTACGCCTGCCAGACCTTCCAGTCCTTCCGGCCTACCTTTGCCCCTGGATGCAGATGCGCAGCAGGCGCCTTCTCACCCTGTCACCCAACGGGCACCGGTCCCTTCGGGGCAAAGGGATGTCTCCCACGGTGTGGGTAAATCTCTTGCGCGTCAGGTTTCCCCTGCGCCTTTGTGCGCAGCAGCGCACATGTGCTCTCCTGAGCTGCAGCCTTCAGACTCGCCTCGCCAGCGCTCTCCTGCTCGTCAACGCTCTCCTGCTAGCCGTCAGCGCCCTTCTGTTCCTGCTGCACGCCAGGCGCGCCATCGGTCTCCTGAGCGCCCACGATCTCCTGCTCTTCAGCGCGCACCTGTGCACCTTGTTCCGGATGCGCGCCAATGCTCTCCCACGCGCCCTTGATCTTTGGATCTGGACGCAGGCAAGAACCCTACTCCTTCGCCTCACCCTCGCGCTCCTGTGCGCCCATCTTCACCTGTGCAACAGCGTGCATACACTCCGGTGCGCACTTCAAGAGTTCCTGCATGCTCGCGCGCCCAGGAGTCTTCTTCTGAGAACGACCGCGAGCGTTCGCCCTTGCGTGTTTCCTCGCCATCTGATCCTGCGCCCCAGCTGACTGCGCGTCGACACCCTCCTGCACGCCAACGATCTCCTGAGCGCCCGCGTGATCCTTCGCCTGTGCGCAAGCGCTCGCCAATGCGCCAGCGCGCCCATGACTCAGATCGTCACAGGTCTCCGACGCGCACACGTGCTAAATCTCCTGCGCGCGGTCGATCACCTGCACGTACTACGCGCCATCGTTCGCCAACGCGCTATCGCTCTCCGACGCGCTAGCGTTCGCCAACGCGCCAACGCTCGCCCACTCGCCATCGCTCACCCACGCGCCATCGATCTCCAGTGCGCCGTTGATCTCCTGCGCTTCATCGTTCTCCTGACCGACAGCGATCTCCTCTACCCTTACGCGCCCGCGCGCACCTTCACCTGCGCGCCAACGCGCCCCCTCGCCAGCGCGCCCTCGCGCCCACTCGCCAGCATGCCCTCGCGTCCGCGCGGACGCGCCCGTGCTCCAGCAGCCGCCCGCGTGCGACCCTCTGAATGCTACATTGCGCGAGCGCCAGCACGACCCCCGTTTTTGCCGGGTCCCGCAGCTCATGCCTACGACAGGGACGCGTACTTCCAGATCGCCACTGCGCAAGCGCAGGTCTCTCACCCATACCAGGAAGAGTCACCGGAGAGGTCTAGGCAACATTCTTCCCTTTCTTCTTTTCAGGTAGGCCCTGTTGCGTCCACTCTGAAGGATCAGGAGATCCCCTTCCCTCCAGCAGGATTACTGACACTGCGTCCGTCACCCGTTAGTCTTGGTTTTGTCACCTGATGAAAGCGGTGGTGCAGGCTGTGAAGCCGGCCCTCGCTGATCTGGGACTCAGACCAAAGACAGACTCGCCCCCGCTGAAGAGAAGGAGAGGAGTGAACTTCGTGGTGACTTCTCCCAGGGAGAAGTTGGCTCCTAAGAGGTCCGTCAGGAAGGCTCCATCCCCTTCACGGTCGTTTTCTCCTTCTCCTGTGGATGAAGCCTTTCCGTCCTCAGGAGAGTCCAGCGAGGTGAGGGCCTCTCCCACGGCACCAATGGGGGGAATCCTACCTCCAGGAAGAGAAACGTCTCGCGTGAAAGGTATCTTCCAGACCTCTTTGCTGGAGTCCTGAATCCCGCCCAGGAGGGAACCCAAGGACTCAAAGACGATTCCTAAGTCGTCTTCATGGATCCGTCCAGAGCCAACCAGACCCCGGGAGAATGTCCACGTGTCTCCCCAAGAAGAGCCTCTGGGGACGGGAGACTTAGCTGCCAGTCCACAGGGAGGAGAGCAGCATGAGTCTGAGCATGCCTTCTGTCAGGTCTTGAATCTGATGAGGCAACTCAACAGGTTCAAGGACCCGGAGATCGCCCCTCGCGAAGGCAAGGATACGGTCCTAGACCAAGTCTATGGTACCCAGAAACCCCCAAGGGCCAGTGCAGCTTTGCCTTGGTCCCAGGGGGTGAAGAGTGCCAGAGACAAGGTCGAAGCCCAGCTCTCAGAACTCGCCTCCTCCAGCCGTTCTTCTGCCGGGAACAAACTCCTTCCACCTCCTCGTTTACAGCAGAGGAGGTATTTGAGATCATGGGGGAGTCCAGTGTAGCTCTTCCCCTCCACCACTCGGTGGAAGAGCTCTCAAGGGGAACTCCTCTTGAGAAGCTCTCCTCTCGGCAGGTGACATTCTCGGCTTCGGAGATCCTTAGCCAGGAGAAGGTCGCGAAGTGTGCCATGCTGGCCACTTCGTGGATGGACGTCTGGCTGGGTTCTCTGGGCATCCTATTGTGCTTCGAGGACTTGTCTAAGGAGAGCAATAGGAAGGCCCTGGAGACCTTCCTCCTCTCAGGCACTCGCTCCATCGAGTTCCTGGCCCACCAGGTTACCAACCTGTGGGCCAACTCAATCTTAAAGCGATGCGATGCGGTGACCGAGAAGTTTCATCCAGAGGTCCCCGCCGTGGATGTCTGCAGGTTCAGACACTCCTCCATCCTTGGAGGAAGCTTGTTTGAGCCCAAGGATGTAGAACGCACAGCTGAGAGGTGGAGGAAGTCGAATCATGATTTGCTCCTCCAAAGGGCCCTCACATCTTGGCCCTACAAGCCTCCAGCTCCACAACAGCATCAACAGCAGCCTCACAGGACACCGAAGCAGGCTCCGGCAGCTAAGACGAAGGTGTCTAAGCCCCAGCCCTTTCCTGTCAAGGACAAGAGGGGTGGAAAGTCCTCCAGGGGAGGCAGGAATCCTTGAGGGAGCGGCCGTGGCCGTACAGTAAACGCTAGGATTGGCAGTCCCCCTGCGTGTCCACCTGTGGGGGATGCCTACAAAGTTGCGTGCACAGGTGGCAGCAACATGGGACCGATTCCTGGACGGTCTCTGTGATCGGCCAAGGATATTGTGTCCCATTCACAACATCTCAACCTCCCCTGTCAGCGAATCCAGTGCTGTTGAGCTCCTATGCCATGGGATCAGCAAAGGGGCTAGCCCTTCGGGCAGAAGTCGAGACCATGCTCAAGAAGGATGCTCTCCAAGAGGTCGTCGACGGTTCCCCAGGCTTATTCAGTCGACTCTTTCTCGTAAAGAAAGCGTCTGGAGGCTGGAGACCCGTCATCGATCTCTCAGCTCTGAACAAGTTTGTCAAACAAACTTTGTTCAGCATGGAGACAGCTGACACGGTCAGACTTGCAGTGAGACCACAAGACTTCATGTGCACACTGGATTTGAAGGACGCGTACTTCCAGATCCCAATCCATCCGTCTTCCAGGAAGTACTTGAGATTCAGCCTAGACAGCAAGACCTACCAGTTCAAGGTATTGTGCTTTGGTCTCTCCACAGCACCTTGGGTGTTCACCAGAGTGTTCACCCTGATTTCATCGTGGGCGCACAGGAACGGCATCCATCTCCTCCGATATCTGGACGACTGGCTGATCCTGACAGACTCGAATTCGACCCTTCTTCGACACCGAGACAGGCTTCTGGGACTTTGCCAAGATCTGGGGATCATGGTAAATCTCGAGAAGTCCTCTCTGCAGCCGACCCAACGACTGGTATATCTAGGCATGTTATTAGACACCGATCTCCTCAAAGCCTTTCCATCAGACGACAGGATAGCAAGGCTGAGGAGGGTTGCAGAGCCCTTCCTCAGGCGGGAAGAGCTTCCAGCCCAATCATGGTTACGTCTTTTAGGTCACCTAGCCTCCCTGGCCCGTCTGGTCCCGAACGGCCGTCTCAGGATGAGATCCCTGCAATGGCGGCTCAATTCCCGGTGGAATTAGTGCAACGATTCCCCGGACACTCTGGTTCCTATAGGACCCACGGAACAGGCGGACCTGCGGTGGTGGCTGATCGACGAAAACCTACGAAAGGGAGTGGATCTTCTCGTCCTTCCCCCGGATTTGACACTGTTCTCGGACGCGTCAAAAGAAGGGTGGGGGGCCCACATTCTGAACCAGAGGGTCTCAGGCCTTTGGTCAGAATCAGAAAAGTACCTACACATCAACCTGCTAGAGATGAAGGCCATGTATCTGGCCCTTCAACAGTTCCAACGGACCCTGGCGAGCTACTCCGTGGTGGTGATGAGCGACAACACCACGGTAGATGCCTATATCAACAAGCAGGGAGGTACCTTTTCACAACAGCTATCCCATCTTGCAGTAGAGATTCTGAGGTGGTCCGAAGTCTTCTCGATAACACTATCAGCTTGCTTCATTCCTGGCAAGAGGAATGTGCTCGCCAACAATCTGAGCAGAGCTTCGCAGATAGTGAGTACCGAGTGGTCTTTGGATCCTCAGATAGCCAACAAAGTCCTGACTTTGTGGGGTTCCCCGACGGTGGACCTGTTCACGACGGCCTTGAATTTCAAGCGGCCTCTGTACTGCTCCCCAGTCCCGGACCCCAAGGCTCTCTGGCAAGATGCCTTCCAACAACGGTGGGACAACATCGACGTGTACGCCTTCCCACCGTTTTGTCTGATGAGAAGGGTGCTCAACAGGACCTGACTATCGGTCAACCTGTCTAAGACCTTAATAGCTCCGCTATGGCATCTCGCGGAATGGTTCCCGGACCTTCTGCAACTCCTAACGGAACCTCCGAGAGAACTTCCCCCATGACACGAGCTACTCAGACAACCACATTGCAACATCTTCCACAAAGCCGTAGCCTCGCTTCGGCTTCATGCCTGGAGACTATCCAGCGTCTCCTCACGGAGAGAGGCTTTTCGCAGCAGGTTGCGGAAAGAATGTCTCGACACCTGCGGAAGTCCTCCGCGGGAGTCTACCAGGCGAAGTGGAGAGTCTTCTGTGGTTGATGTCGTGGGAGGGGTATCTCTCCACTTGATGCCACTATTCCAGCAATAGTGAAGTTCCTTGTGTATTTGCGGGAGGAAATGCGCCTTTTGGTCTCGGCGGTGAAAGGCTATCGCTCAGCCTTAAGCCTGGCCTTTAGGCTGATGGGAGTGGACATTTCTTCCTCGTTAGAACTCTCTTTACTCATACGTAGCTATGAGCTTACCTGCCCTCAGTCGGAAGTGAGACCTCCTCCATGGAATGTGGTTCGGGTCCTCAGGGCTCTGAAGAGACCCCCTTTCGAACCATTACGCCAGGCCTCTGATTGCCACCTGACTTGGAAGACGGCTTTCCTACTCGCGTTGGCCTCTGCCAAACGAGTTAGTAAACTTCATGGTCTCTCATACGACATCGCCCATTCAAGGAGATGGGGGGGAGGTAACGTTGAGGTTCGTCCCTGAGTTTGTTGCCAAGACTCAAAACCCTGGAGTGCCGGACCCACGGTTCGACTCCTTCAGGGTCACGAGTCTTCCTTCCGTAACAAGTGACCCAGACCATCTGCTATTATGCCCAGTGAGGAGTCTGAGGCATTACTTGTAGAGAACAGCTGCAGTTCGTCCCCGCGTGCAGGCGTTGTTCGTAAGCACGGGATGGACTAAGAGGAGGGTCACCAAGAACACCATCTCGGCCTGGATTCGAAGGGTTATCATCACGCCTTGAATCCTGACCCTCCCCTATCACGTCGCCCTAGAGCACACGACGTCAGGGGCATCGCTACGTCCCTGGCCTTTAAGAGAAACTTCTCTGTGACGCAGGTGCTACAAGCTGGGGTCTGGAAGCGTCAAACGACCTTCACAGCCCACTACCTGCAGGACGTGACCCACAGAAGCCTCGATACTTTTTCTATCGGCCCCGTGGTGGCTGCACAACAGCTGGTCTAACCTCAGGCTCCTTATTGGACAGGTAGCAGAAGGTTGAAGGCATTGTTACCCGGTCTCATTCTGCGTCAATGAAAGAGTATGTCTGGCCCTTACTTCTTTCTTCATCCTCCCTTCTCTTGGGGAAAGCAGCATCCTGGTCTCTGCATAGCTGACCTTAACCTCTGCAGGTAAACCATGCTCCCTTGTGTTCCTAGTATTAAGTTAATACTGTCGCGTCCCCCATACCGTGACGAGGTGGTATTGGGAACGTCCTAGTCTAGAATTCCATCTAAAGGACTCCAGGTCAACTTTCTATGATGAGTCACACTATTCCTCCACACACAAGCTTATGTAGGCCACACATTCCTTGCAGAGCAAGGAACTTGTGAGGTGCAGGGACTCTTTTTCTCGAGTGCTGCTCACTCGGATTCTGAGTCCCCAGGTAAAGCCAAAGCCAGTAAGGCTGGGGACTTTCCACCCTTCCTAAGGGGTAAGTCACCCATATGTAAATAGCGTGGTTTGTATTTCGGTTATGGAACAAATGACAAATTCGGAGATAATTTGTATTTTTCCTAACCATACAAACCTTAGCTATTTACACATATTTGGCCACCAGCCCTGTCCCCCAAGACAATTCCTACCTCTAAGTGAAGTGAGACAATTCACCGGTGTGTGGGGGGGGGAAGGGGTAGCAAGCTACCCCTTCCCCTACCCCCTTGCTAACTAGCGCGGGGGTAGCTAACCCTCGTTAAAATCTAATGACTCGTCATTTTCAGCTACGCCGAAAGTAAACCCTATGTAAATAGCTAAGGTTTGTATGGTTAGAAAAATACAAATTATCTCCGAATTTGTCATTTTAATAGACCAATATGTAAGTTATTATGCCCCAGCCCCTATTAAACATATAGAGAAAAATACCAAACTAGCCAGCACTCATCCATTCTTATAGCAAATTCCAGTTTCGTTGTAAAGTATCTAATGTTTACCATGAAAACATTTAATTCTTATTTTATGTTGTTTCCTCGGGGTTCCTCTTCGTAGTTCCTCCCTAGGGAATTTCCGTTAAATAATTATTTAATTTTATTTTCCCAGTTAACTATGCAGTTTTCTTCGTTCGACTAAGAGTGCCAACGAAGCGAAGCTGTTCTGTTCATGCGTGGGGAATCTGCTGCCACTGCCGTCCCTCAGAGGACGTCGTCATGGGCGTCATCCCTTCTCTTAGAAGTACTCCCGTGACAACATGGCCAGAACTTCAGACATCTTAGAATGTTAAAGGAGGTTCCCCTCCAGGGGTTGGACAACTTCCCTTCCGAGGGAAGTTTCCTCCCCAGGTATGAGGTTGTTTCTCCCTTCAGAGGGAGAACTTCCCATATCTTAATAACTTCATTGTCTCCGACTGCTGTTGCTGCCCTTCGGCCAGACTTCTCTCCCCCCTTGCTGAGTTTCTCTTCCTTCAGGGGCGGAGCACGCTCTTGGCAAGTCTCTTCTACGAAGTGTTTACCTCTCTCGTTCGCGAGAGGGGCCACTCATAGAGACTCCTCTTCGGAGGATCGCTACTGTTAAGGTCAGCTTGCTGATCCACCGGCCCTCAAGGGGCATCTTCATGGGCGTCTTCTAGTCTCTTCTACGAAGTGTTCACCTGTCTCGTTCGCGAGAGAGGCCATTCATAGAGACTTCTCTTCCGAGGATTGCTACTGTTATAGGTCAGCTTGCTGATCCACCGGCCCTCATGGGTGTCATCACGGGTGTCTTCAAGTCTCTTCTATGAAGTATTTACCTCTCTCATTTGCGGGAGAGGCCACTCATAGAGACACCTCTTCGGAGGATCAAGCAGACCTTCCAGCGCAGCAGACCTACCAGGACCTCATCGATCCTGCCAGCTGACCTACCGATCTACCAGCGTAACCTTGTGCTGCAACTTAGTCCTTTGGACTTCGGTCCTGGACTCTAACACGGACCTTTTACGGTCTCCATTAGTGGATGCTCGCCCTTCCAAAAGGCACATCCCAGTTCCTGATCGTCCTGCCAGCTGACCTACCGATCTACCAGCGCAACCTTGCGTTACAACGAAGTCCGTTGGACTTCGGTCCTGGACTCTAGCGCAGATCTGCTTATGGTCCCCATCGATGGATGCTCGCCCTTATTTAAAGGGCACATCCCAGTTCCTGATCGTCCTGCCACTGGTCATCCTACCTACTGACCCGCCAACCTACTAGCGCTACCTCCGCGTGCGTGCTCGCTGACATTCTTATGCGCGCGAGCGCCGACGATCTTCCGCGCCCGGGTACCGATGGTCTCCAGCGCGCGCACGCCGACAATCTTCCGAGCGCGGGTACCTATGGTCTCCCGCGCACGCGGGCCCGCCAACAATCTTCCGCGCGCGGGTACCTATGGTCTCCCGCGCACGCGCCGATAGTGTCCCGCCCGCCGACAATCTTCCAGGCGCGGGTACCTATGCTTTCCCGCGCAAGCGCCGATAGTCTCCCGCCCACCGACAGTCTCCCGCCCACCGACAATCTTCCGCGCGCAGGTACCTATGGTCTCCCGCGCACGTGCCGATAGTCTCCCGCCCGCCGACATTCTTACGCGTGCGAGCGCCGATAATTTTCCGCGCCCGGGTACCTATGGTTTCCCGTGCGCGCCAATAGTCTTCCACGCGCGTGTACCTACGGTCTTCCGTGTGCGCCAATAGTCTTCCGCTCGCCTGCCGACGTTCTTCCACGCGCGGGCGGTGATGGTCTCCCGCTCACGCCGATTATTTTCCGCCGACAATTTTCTGTGCGTGAGCGCCAACGATCTTCCGCGCGCAGGCGCCGATGTTTTTTCAACCGCGCAAGCGCCAATGCTCTTGCGCGCACGCCAATAGTCCTGCACTCACACGTGGCAACAGTTCCGCGTGGCCTGAATTTCTTCCGCCTAGGGTCTCCCGCGCGCGCACAAACAGTATTGCGCGCGTGCGCTCAGACAGACTTCTTCGCGTGGCTCCGATGGTCTCCTGCACGTGCGCCAACAGTGTACCGCGCACGCGCACCGAGGGCCTTCGCGCGTACGCGCTTCATTAATCTTGAGTGCGTGCACACAGCCTTCGCGCGTACGCGCTTCATTAATCTTGAGTGCGTGCACACAGCCTTCGCGCGTACGCGCTTCATTAATCTTGAGTGCGTGCACACAGCCTTCCGCGCACAATGACGGTCTTCTACGTGCGGACGCCGATGGTCTTCCGCACACGCACGCCAACAGTCTCCACGTCGTACTCTCACGCACGCGCCAATGCTCCCACTCTTGCGCAACCAGTCACGCTTCGGTGCATTCTAGGGAGAATGCACAAAACTATACAGTGCCTTACTGCGCGCCAGCGCTCTTCCTCACTTTCCTGCACCCTCCTGCGCAGTTAAGGTCCCGGATCCATGCGCCTGCTCTTGCCAAAGAGTCAAGGCTCGCAGATCCAATGCACCAGCTCTTGCCTAAGAACCAGCGCTTGCCTGCTCTCCAGGCAGATATTAAGCACCAACATCATCCTTTGTGCCATCGCTCCAGACTCGCCTACACACTTGCGCAATTGTCAGTTAAAAGGAATAAAAACTTTTTGGACAGGTCACCATTGTCCCATTCCTCCCCGCAAACACATAAACATTGCCACCGGGGAAAGAGCAATAAGGCTCCACAGAAGGATTCAAGATCCCAAAGATTCCATCCTACAAGGGAATCGAAGCGGGGAATTCTTGGTCCCTGTCACTTCTGAAGTTTCTTTTTTCCTTGACAGACCACCGTCAGCAAACAGGAAAGCATCAACAGACTAATCTCTAGATCACGGTTTGCTGATGGCTATTTCACAGTTTACTGATCGCGTGGTCGCCGATCACCAGATCGCCAATTGCTAGCTCAATGCTGATCTTTATCCTCTAGTCCCTCCAATGACTAATGATCTCCGATTGCTAGCGTTTCCAATCGCCGATTGCTAGTCAATAACCAGTCATCAGCTTGCTGATCACTAGATCACCGATGGGCAGCTCATCTTTCTTTGATCATTGAACTCGGCTCACTGTTCTCTGACCAGCCCATCTTCAGCTTGCTTATCTCTGACCAAACAGGGGGGACCATAATCAGCTTGCTGATCTCGAACTCACTATCGGCTCACAGACCACCGATTCATCGGTCATCGGTAATTTGCCTGCAGTTCGTAACTCGAACTTACTAGTCAACAGCTTCCTGTAGTTCCTAGATCAGAAGTTATACAACATACTTCTCGCTACTGGCCGTTTGCCTCCACACTAAAGTGATCGGCAAACGTTCGACAATCCTCTTCAACGGCTTGCCAACAGGGAACTGCTTGCGAGCACTCTCCAACTGCACAGTAACCATGATACCCAACGGTTAACCATTGATTAACATTCTCCAGATTGATTCTATTCTAAGGAATAGCATCAATCCCATCAGGGCGCGTGGTAAGGCTAAGCATGGCCTTCCTTTTAAAGGAATTCTCTCTCAGAGAAGAATTCTTACACTAGGTATCGCGCCTGATCCTTGACGACACAAGACAATACTCCAGCGTCGACAATCTTCCATGCAAAAGGATCGCCAAGGAGCTGTCCCTTTGGGTCAATGTCCACTCCATGTTGAAGTTCGATCAAGGGCTAAGACCTCAGGTCTTCATTTGCACACTGGACCTAAAGGACACTTACTCCCAGGTCCAAACCATCCATCTAGGAAGGTTGGAAGATTCAGTCTAGACAAACAAGAAACACCAGTTCAAGGCACTGTGCTTCGGTCTTTCCACTACACCCATCCTGGTCTCACAGGATCGGCTTCTGTCTCCGCTCTCTCGGGACGACTGACTGACCTTAGCAGATTCAGTGGCAACCTTGCATTAACACTGGAACTTCTGAAGTCTTTTTCTTTTACCAAGATCTAGTGATCAGGGTAAACCTATGGAAATTTTCCCTACTTCCCTCCCAGGAGACTGGTGTATCTGGGAATAATTCTAAACACCAATCTCCACAAAAACCTCGAAATGAGAACGACTTCCATTCCAGGAGACTTGAATCGCAAAAAAAATAAAGGAGGGACCATAGTGCTGCACCACACGACCTCAGCCCTCTGGACAGAGCCCGAAGTACCTTCACTTAAATCTCTTAAGAGATGAAGGCCGACTTTCCGGTCATTCAGCAACCTCATCGGTTCCTAACAGACCACTGAGTGATGTGATGGACGACACATCACACACCACATAGAGACTCACATCGACAAGCAAATAGGAACTAGCTTGTAGCCTCTTCCCATCTAATAGTATCGACACTAAGATGGGCCAAAGTCCGTTCGGTACCTCTATCAGCCCGCTTCATTCCAGACTGGAAGAACGTGCTCGTCGACAATCTGTGCACAGCATCTAAGATAAGGTATACCGAATGGACTTTGGATCGCCATGTAGCCAACAAAGTCCCGACTTTACGAGGTCCTCCAACTAGGGGGTCTGTTCGCAACACTCCTGAATCTCAGGCTACCGTTGCTCAACAGCCCTAGACCCCAAGGCTCTCTGGCAACAACGGTGGGTACAAAAATGACGTTTACGTCTCGTCCCTGTTTTATCTGGAGAAGGGCGCTCAACAAGGCTAGAACATCGGTCAGCCTCTCAGGGACTCTCCTAGCTCCGCTATGGCATTCTGCAGAACGGTTTCCAAACCTTTTGCATCTCATGATAGAGCCTCCAAGAGAACCCTCTCCACATAACAGACAACCCACTTCGACACCTACCACAAGCTATAGCTTTACTATGATGGTACACCTGAAGACTACCCAATACCTCTTTGCGGAAAGGTTGTCTAGATATCTGAGGAATTCCTCAGCATCAGTCTACCAGGCAGTATCACGTCTTGTGTGGTTGGCGTCATGTGAAAGTGTGTCTCCACTCGATACCTCGATTCCAGCAATAGCGGAATCCTCGAGTAGATGCAAGAGGAAAAGACCCCCTATTCAGTTTTGACAGGTAAAGATGATCACTCAACCTTGATCCTTCACCTTCAAACTGAAAGAAAGGGACACCCTCTCATCGATAGACTTTTCCCAACTCATATGGACTTACAACTTGCCTTTCCCCAGTCGGAATTGAGACCTTCCTCTCAGAACATGGTTCAAATCTCCAATCCTTAGAGGGACCTCCCTGTGTTCCACTTCACCAGGCAACAAATTTTCTCCTGATTTAAGAACACAATGTTCCTACACACTCGGACAGCAACCATACGAGTCAAGGAACTTCATGGTCTCTCTTTCGACATCGCCCATTATTGAGAAAGGCAAAAGACAATGTTCAGTTTCGTCCCTGAGTATGTCACCATACACAGTCCCCAGAGGTGACGGATCCTACACAAGTCTCGACTAGATAACGGACGATCCAGATCTTCCGTTACTGTACCCAGGGTAAGGTATGAGACTTTACCTATAGAAAACGGCAACAGCCTGCCCCTGGTCCCTCCTCTTGTCAGCATTAGGAGAGACTAGAGGAGGATCACCGAAACATCATCTCGACATGAGGACTCACAGTGTCAGGGACAATAACTATGCCTCTGGTCCTTCTTAGCAGATTACTGTGACGCAGGTTTTACAAGAAAAGATGTGAATGCTCCAGGGGACTTTCACAACCTTTTCTCCTGCAAGACGTGACCCACAGGAACTCGATACGATCTCTATCGGTCCGGTGGTGGCTGCACAACAGCTGGTTGTATACCTCAAGCTCCTTATTGGACAAGTAGCAGAAGGTTGAGGGCACTGTTACCCGGTTTTAGTCTGCGTGAATGAAAAGATTTGACTGGCTCTTATTCTTTTCTTCATCCTACCCTCTTGTGGGGAAAGCAGCATCCTGGGTTCTCTGCATAAGCTGACCTCAACCACTGCAGGTAAACATGCTTCCTTGTGTACCTAGTATTAAGATGATAATGTTGCGTCCCCATACCCTGGCGAGGTGGTATTGGGAAGTCTTGGTTACATCAGATTTTTCCTACATAGACTCGGAATAACTTTACCTAGACAGTCACACTTCTACACGTCTCAACACACAGCTTGCGTAGGCCGCGGACCTTGCGTAGCAAGGTTTAGCGAGGGCAGGGACTCCTTATTTTTGAGTCCTAACATACCCAGATAAGGAGTCCCCGGGCAAAGCCAAAAGTCTGATTGGCAGGGACGTCCACCCTTCCTAATGGGTTAGTCACCCCTAATAAATAACGTGGTTTGTATTCCAGTTACGGAACAAATGACAAATTCTTAGATAATTTGTATTTTTTCTAACTATACAAACCTTAGCTATTTATACAAACTTGCCCGCCATCCCTATCCCCCTTGAAGTCCTACCTCCAGGCAAACGGACTAAATCACAGGTGTTTGAACGGGAGTGGTAGCAAGCTACCCCCCCCCCCCACCCCCGCTAACTAGCGGTGTGGGTTGTTAACCCTCGGTAAAATTTTAATGGCTCGTCATTTCAGCTCTGCCGAAAGTATAACCCCTAATAAATAGCTAAGGTTTGTATAGTTAGGAAAAATACAAATTACAGTATCTATGAATTTGTCATATTTCAATAGAGTCCCACCCTGCATGTACCGCTTGCCAGTACATAGGAGCCTGAAGTTTTTCTTTTTTTGCGAACAAATCAAAATCCATTAGACTCTATCAAAATATTTTAGAAAACTATCGAAATATTACCATTATTATAGGTATTTTGAATGTTTTTGATAATGATTTCCGGTGGAAAGCCATAATTTTTTAGTTATGGTGGGTTGACTACCGAGTAACACTAATGAAACATGGCCAAAATACTGGAGTTTTTATTTGCTAGGACTTACCTTGCTGAGCTTTTTTATATCAGCGGCCATTTCCTCCTGTGTGTATAGAAAGTAGACAACAACTAACCTAAACTTCTCCCACCTAACCTAACCTACATGCAGTGTTCTTACACTGCCGTATTCTTAGTCTGCCGTAATCATACATACAGGCGGCCGCTATCTTATGTACACCCCCACCGGGCTCACAGAAAACGAGACTTTCTATCTCATTTTGTATGATGTTCGTGCAGAGTTCATTGTTCTACACATACTTCTATAATTAATTGAGCTAATGATTAGATGATTTTTGTTCTGCATATGCTCGCTGATTTTTCAACTAGGGTTGTAGCTTGGTTAGTAATGTTAATAATGTTAATGATTATAAGGCATTGTCCTGTCCCTTGTCCCTGGTATTCATCTAAAACCTTTAAACTGGTTTTATTGAAAGTAATTGCTGCCTAGTGGCGTTAATTTTGTAATTGACTTTTTGTATTGTTCTTATTATCTTTTTCTCTTCATTGCTCTAATCTGCCAGTACCTGGGATAGGGACATTTTCCAGAGGAAGGTGATTAAGTCCATATTCATTCACAATTCTTTTTTGATATATCACCACATATTACAAAAGTATAGATAATAAGTATAACGTATGTCTTTGTCGTGAAACACAATCACAATGTCAGTGTGCACAAAGTAATATTCACTTATTTACAAAAATTCGAAATTTGCTGATTTAAGCATAACAAATCCTTCGACTCAACCGGTTTCAAGCAGGAAGAAGGTTATCTGCTCATTATCAAGAGTAAACTGTAATGCAGGATGTGTTTGTAAGGGCTTATGTACGGAGTCCTGCTTTGAATTTCCATCTTTAGAGATCAGGGTTGTTGATTTTTTGAAAAACTCTCCTCAACTACAGTTCTCTCATATAAAAATTAGCAGAGAGAACGCCTAAAGGGGACCCCATGGCAACACTGTCCTTCTGAATTGAATATATTGTGTGTGTGGCCCTTATGCAAACCTGACCTCCATGTGCGCTACATTGACGGTACTTTCATAAAAACGGCCAATGTGGAGTCCATGGAATTTTGACGCATTTTCAAGGGATGCAGCTCCCTTAGGTTCACCCTCGAGCGTAGTCCACCAAGGACCCACTGCCCAAGTGTGTGTGTGTGTGTGTGAGAGAGTCTCTCTCCTTTCCTCCCCCCCTCCCTCTCTCTCTCCCCCTGTTCATACTGGCACTAGTAACTGAACGTCACTTTTCATTTTGGCACGGTAGAGTAAAGCCGTTATCTTGCTCTACCGTACAAACCTTTTAACATAAATGATTAAATAGGAACTGGCTTAAAAGCTAGAAACTTTCCATTCCTTTTTCAGGTGTGTGTGCCCGTAGGGATGTAAAACCACTCGGGATTGTCCCTTCATGTTGGCATTGGAGACCTATCCTCACAGTCTTTGTCATGTTTGCAGAGGTAACTCTGACACATAGAAGTCTCTTTGTAATGAGTGTAGGGAGAGGTCACCCTCCCAGTGGCTAAAGTTTGGAAGGGGGCGGAAAGAGAAGGCAAAGAGGGATCCTTCCCTTTCGGGTTCATCCTCGAAACGGATGAATCTTCGCCATCAGACACACTGACTCTGCTCGGTCAGCTTCCCCGGTGAGTAGTAGTGGCGTCCATGTGACTCCTGTACAACCTTATGCTCCAGAGGCCTCTGCTGTTGGGTACTCAACGGTAACGTATATCCTCCCCAGGGGTTGATCTCCATCTTTCCCCTTGAGACTCCATAAGTCTTGCACCAAAAGAGTGTCTTCGTATTCTACCGTCTCCACCACAGCACATGTTTGCCCCAACGTTCGTTCTGCTACAGCAGGCAAACATGAACAATTGCTGACAGTAGCCTTCCCACTTGCAGGAAGAGCTATTGTTAGTGGTCACAGGGGTTGTCCAGTTCAAGGGGAAGGTCCATCGGCGTCTGCATCTATCTCTGCCTCCCTCTGAGGGCTCATTCCTCTGCTAAATTGACTTCAGTCGATGACCGAGACCCTCCCTGGGCTGCTGGGGATGTAAGCTCAGAGGAGGAAGGACCTTTCAACGACAGTTCAGAACCTGGACGACTGGCTGGTGTGGGCAGCATCCAGGATGGCTTGTCTGCAAGCATCCAAGAAAGTGATCTAGTTCCTGGAACATCTGGGATTCAAGATAACGTCAAGAAGTCTCAACTTTCTCCAGCTCAGGAGCTTCAATGGCTGGGAATCCATTGGAACTTGAAGTCACACCGTGTTTCCATTCCGCCAGGAAAGAGGAGAGAGATTGTAGGATCTTCAAGAAACTACTGATTTCCGACAGGATCTCAAGACGCCAACAGGAAAGAGTACCGGGCTCTCTCCAGTTTGCAGCAGTGACGGACCCAGTGCTAAAAGCACAACTAAAAGATGCGTCAGGAGTCTGGAGAAGATACGAATCAAACACTCGAAGAGATCAAAGAAGACCGATACCGACCTTACTACAATCACTTCTCAAGCCTTGGTTGAAGGCCAAGAACCTAAAGAGGACTGTGCCCTTTCAACCACCTCTACCATCGATAACCATCCACACGGATGCCTCGACGGAAGGATGGGGAGGTCACTCCCATCAAAGGAAAGTCCAAGGGACTTGGTCTTCTCTGTTCAAGACCTTTCACATCAACATTTTGGAGGCCATGGCAGTCCTTTTGACATTGAAAAAACTCTCTCCTCGCAGATCAGCCCACATCAGACTGATCCTGTCTGAATCGACAAGGCTCGAGATCGCCCCATATCAACCTTGGGATATTAGCCATCTTCCGTCAGGTGGAAAAGAAGAGATGGCACCTATCAGCAGTTCACCTTCAAGGTTTCCGCAATGTAATGGCGGACGCTCTATCCAGGCTCAAGCTGATAGAGTCAGAATGGTCCCTAGACGCAGACTCATTCTCCTTCATCTTACAACAAGTCCTGGAAGTGCAGATCGATCTCTTCGCGATGAGCGACAACAAGAAACTACCTCGATATGTAGCCCCATACGCCGACCCTCTTGCGGAGGCGACGGACGCCATGTCCCTCGATTGGAACAAATTGAACCGGATTTACCTGTTCCCTCCGACCAATCTCCTACTGAAGGTCCTCAACAGGCTGAGATCCTTCCGAGGAACGGCAGCTCTAGTGGCTCCCAAGTGGCCCAAAAGCAACTGGTTCCCTCTGGTAATAGAACTGAAGCTGAGGCTGGTCCCTCTACCGAACCCAGCACTATTTCAACGGGTGCAGAAGTCGACTGTCTTCGCTTCATCACAGAGAACCCAAATCCTTCATCTCATGATTTTCTCGCCCTAGCGGTTAAGAAAAGATTTGGGATCTCAAAAGGCAGTATAGACTTCTTAGAAGAATACAAGTCCAAGTCAACCAGAAGACAATTTGAATCATTTTGGAAAAAGTGGGTTGCTTTCGTCAAAGCAAAAGGACAAAGAAATCTCGATAGTTTTTTGTCTGTCCTTCTTTATCCACCTTCATGAACAAGGCCTGGTAGCCAACACAATAACTACATGTAAGTATGCACTGACTAGACCTCTTCTATACGCCTTTCAAGTAGACCTGTCAAACGAAATCTTTAGCAAGATCCCAAAGGCATGTGTTAGACTCAGGCCTGCAGCTCCTCTGAAGCCCATTTCATGGCCCTTGGACAAGGTCCTACATTACGCTTCAACAGTGAACAATGAAGGTTGCTCTCTCAAGGATCTAACTCAAAAAGTTATTTTCCTGTTTGCTATAGCCTCAGGGGCTAGAGTTAGTGAAATAGTAGCCCCATCTAGAAACGAGGGCCATATTCAGTTCACAGAAGTGGGAGAACTGAATCTCTTTCCTGATCCAACCTTTCTCGCCAAAAACCAGCTTTCACTAAGAGATGGGGTCCCTGGAGAATCTGCCCTCTGAAGGAAGTTGTCTCTTTGTGTCCAGTAGAATATCTAAAGGTCTATCTTCGAAGAACTTCCGACTTCAGGGGAGGACAGCTCTTTAAAGGAGAAACTTCAGGATCAAACTTATCCCTAAAACAACTGAGGGGGAAGCTCACCTACTTCATTCGCAGAGCGGATCCTGACAGTACACCCGCAGGTCATGATCTAAGAAAGATTGCTTCATCACTGAACTTTTTTCAGTATATGGACTTCGAGCGTCTTCGCTTATACACTGGATGGAAGTCATTCAGAGTGTTCTACAAACATTATGCAAAGCAAGTGGATGAGTTGAAGCATTATATAATGGCGGCAGGTAGTGTATTAAAACCTGTTGTCTAGTGCTGCAATGAATAATGAATTGAGTGGGACTCTCAATTATCGTGTAAAGGTGTTGATACCTTCTAGTGCAATAGCTTTGAAGTGAGTGTCACTAAAGACTGTTAAAAAAACCTCAGGTGTAGAATTATACAAATAACACTTGTGCCGTGTGTACTTTACACTGTGTTGATAATATCCAACAATTAAAGAAAACTATATTAGAAAATTTTATTAAATTTTCAAATTTCATAGGGACACTTAATCATTTCTTCCCTTTCAGGTAGAAAAATTTTTCTGGATCAAGTTGTATATATATTTATGATTCTCCTAATATACATTAATATATATTACACATGCTATTGTATCTGTAGTAATTTTTAGTGAATAAATGTCTATTAATGTGTAATTGCGTCTTATTTCGCCCTACAATTAACAAATAAAGTATAGCCAGAGTTCTCTTACTTACTAACCTAAGTATACCTCATATTATTATATGTGTACGGACAATAAATATAGTTGATGCTTTTGTTCCAACAAGTATATACAAACTGTGAGACTCTTGTATATCTAGTTGATACTATGTCTGTTCATACGGTATATGCAAACCTTGAGACCCCTTTTCTACTGTCTAGTATGACTTCCCTACAGGGGGCAGAAAGCCCTAATATTGCCTATGATTAGTGGTAATGACGTACAACGGTAACGTCATATGTCTCAATGGTTCGGATGATTATAGAAAAATCTGTCGCAAGGTAAGGCACCTATGAAAATCCACAGATACAGTACTTTCTAGTAATTCTCTGGTAAACTTCCATCAGGATGACATGGCCAGAGCCCAAAAAACGGATTTTGAGCGTAGCGAAAAATCTATTTTTGGGTGAGATAGCCATGTCGTCCTGATGAACCTGCCCTCCTTTTCCATAGAAAAACCCTAGGCAAGATCCCTCCTGAAACTACTATATCTGTAGCACCATGCTCAATGCTACAAGGAATAAGCGCCATCTTGGATACTCGTAATAGTACGGGAGGAAGGGTAACCTTGATAACGGCTCCCCTTCTGTTTTCGCCACTCTTCCCCCTCGAAACGAAAACGCTATTCGGGGTGAAGATTGCTATGTGTCGTATCAAAATATATGTCCCCTGATATTATGCGATATCCTTAAGAGAAATTTTAAGGATATACGCGCCAGGAGTTGAAATTCTGGAGACCTAAAGGTCAGTTCTCTGGGAATATCACTGTAGCCAAATATCCCTTAGAAAGCTACCAATAGGAACCTTCCATCAGGACGACATGGCTACCTCACCCTAAAATAGATTTTTCCCTTCGCTTCAAAATCCGTTTAAGGATATCGTATAATATCAGGGGACGTATTTCTTGATACCTCGACGAGGCATCGGGAGAAGTAAGCAGCGAGGAGAGTGGGCCTAGAGATCGTCCATCTACCCCAGGGAAGCTCCAGGGATCCGGGGTGCGACAACGCCACGGTGGTGGCCTACGTGAAAGAGCAAGGAGGACTGAAGTCGAAGGAACAGTGCAATCTCACGGTGGAGTTCCTAGAATGGGCTGAAGTGGAACAAATTAAATTTTCAGCCAGGTTCTCTCCGGGGAAGAGGAACGTCCTGGCCGACGGCCTCAACTGGAAGGGTCGAGTGGTAGGGCCCGAGTGGTCCCTACACCCAGAAGTGGTCAAAACCCTCTCCCTGAAGTGGGGCTCGCCGGTGTTCGACCTCTTCGCCACGAGACTAAACGCACAGCTCCCCGTGTTTTGTTTTCCTGTGCCAGATCCAGCGGCAGCGTTCGAGGATGCCTTCCAATGAGACGGACGGCCAACCTGTGAGTGACTTTGGTAGCGCCCTGGTGGCCAGAGAGGGAGTGGTTCGCGGATCTAAAGGAACTGGCATGCCTTACACCTGGGACACACCAGACAGACCAGACCTTCTCCAGCAGCCTCACTTCCAGAGGTTCCACGAAAACCCTTGGTCCCTCCTTCACGTGTGAAGGTTATCGAGCGTCTCCTGAAAAATGAAGGATTTCCGTCGAGGACAGCATCAAGGATGGCAGGGTATCTGAGGCGTTCGTCAGTCGAGGTGTACCAGGCGTAGTGGGCTACCTTTTCTAAGGGGTGCTCCTCGAAGAACATCAGGCCATTAGGGGCCTCCATTCACGAGATAGACTTCCTGGTCTATCTCAGGGACGAAGTGGGCATGTCCATCCCAAGTCTTCCTCCTGAAGGGCATAGGCCTGGGTGCCTCCAGGTAGATCTCGACGCTCTTCAAGAGCTTCGAGCAGTCGTTTTTCCCCCAAGCCGTTAAAGTGCCCCAGGGGGATGTGGCTAGGGTACTTGAAGTTGATTTTGGAACCTCCCTTCGAGCCGCTAAAAGACATTCTAGACAAGGAGCTCACCCTCAAGGCAGTCTTTCGTTTAGCTCTGGCATCAGCAAAGAGTAGGTGAGATTCCTGGCCTGTCGTACGAGATCTCACGCTCGAAGGGCTGGCGAGATACTACTTTCAGATTCCTACCCTCCTTCGTAGCCAAGACTCAGAATCCAGTTGTTTGGGACCCCAAAATGTAATTGTTCCCAGTGCCAGCTATCCCTCGCTCGGACAACCCGAGGGACTTGCAGTATGGCAGTATTTAGAAAGGACAGCTAGACTTCATCCCTAGATCAAGAGTCTGTTCATTTTCCTCGGGACTGTGAACGAGCCAGTCTCCAAGAATACTTTCTTCTGGATAAGGCAAGTGATCGTCAGGCCCTACCGTAGTGCAGGGGTCCCCTTTCCAGGAAAGCCCAGACCCCACAGCATTAGGAGTCTAAATGCTTCTTTGGCATTTGAGAAGAACATGGCAGTGAGCCAAAGCGTGCGGGCAGGTACTTGGTCTAACCAGTCGACCTTTACGGCTCACTGCTTGAAGGACTACTCGAGAAAGTCCCTGGGCGGGTTCTTGCACGGTCCCGTCATTTCCGCGCTCCAAATGGTTTAAGGGTGTAGCCCCAATGGTAACTGCGGGTAGCGAGTCCAAGAGACACAGGTTCCTTCCTGAGCCCCTTGTTCTTCCTTCCCCTATTCCCTTACCGGAAATGGCTCGGGTAGCCCCCTGAAACTGCCATGGGATACACTATCATTGGAAGGACATGTCTCCTAGGATTCTTGCAGAAGTGAGTTACATAGACACTAAGATGGTTTTTTGCGTAGTTTTCCCTTTGTTCTCGTGTTTTCTTTGAGGTCAGCAGAACCTAATCTCCTACCTAGATTCCTCTTCTATTCTCATCACGGTCTCTAGGTCCTGAAGGACACTCCCACCTCCTAAGGTATAAGTCTCCTAAGAAAATAGTTCGAGGTAAGTATTCTGTGTTGGAACAAATCACAAATTTTAAGTAATTTGTATTTTTCCTATCAATACTTACCTCGAACTACTTTTGGGTAATGGCCCGCCCATCCTACCCCGAGTGCCTTGCTGGACTTCATAGATACCTAAGCTATCAAGAACTTACTGGAGATCGAGACCTGAGCAAGCATGCTCTCTGACCTGGGGGATAGCCTCAGGGCATGTTCCACTCCACCTGAGGTTACCCCTCATAGAAAACAGGACTAGGGGTAAACTACACAAAACTCTGGTCGGTTGGGAGGAGATCCCAGATACTCCTAAGAAAGTAGTTCGAGGTAAGTATTGTTAGGAAAAATACAAATTACTTAAAATTTGTGATTTTCCCCCTCGCTTCAAAATCCGTTTAAGGATATCGCATAATATCAGGGGACATATTTCTTGATAGGACACATGGCAATCTTCACCCCAAATAGAGTTTTCACTTTGAGGGGGAAGAGTGGCCCAACAGAAGGGGAGCCGTTATCAAGGTTACCCGGTGGATTCCCTCCCTGTACCACCCCGGCGAACTATTCCTTGTTGCAATTAAGCATGGATAGCCGCAGATAAAGTAGTTTCGGGTGGGGACTTTTTTTTACATATATGTATACTCCTTTTTAGAAAGGAGGGAGGGTCCATCAGGACGACACGGCCATATCACCCAAAAATATATTTGTTCCGTAACCGAAATACAAACCACGCTATTTACAATGGGTTTACATTTTAGCGCAGCTGAAATGGCGAGCCATTAGAATTTAACGAGGGTGTATTACCCCCGCGCTAGTTAGCGGGGAGGTAGGGGAGTGGTAGCTAGCTACCCCTCCCCCCCCCCCCTCACACACAAGTAAATGCTCACTTTTCACTTTTGGCTCGGACTGGGACAGACGTCTCTGTCTTTGTCCGCGCTTGGCAGCCATTGTTTGTTTTGTCTTTACTTAATCACTTACTTTTCTTTTACTCAATATATATGTAAACAGTTTTTCATGTTTGTATATATATTTGAGCATATAAATTTGTAAGTTTTCTTTTCAGTGTTGTGTGTAGTGTACGATATCTCCGTGGAGCCCTCAGCAGTTTAGGCCACCACGGTGTAATTTTATGGGTTGCGGTCGAGTTTGACTTCGGTCTTTCTCTCTCTCTCTCTTGAGGTCGTTCACCCTTTTACTACGTTTACTACGCCCCTTGTAGCTTCCTTCCCGTGTGGGGGGGTTGCTACGCCGTACGTTTTGTCTCAATTAGTTTATGAATCTAATTGTATTTGTTAATTTTTCAGCTTTGTAGAACGATTCCTTTCGGGGTTTTCGTTCTTTCTTTAGTGTTCATTCATTTTTAAATTACATAATTACATAGTTTCATAATTATAATTGTTATAATTTTGTTTTGGTTACAGCTCTCCTTCCGTGAATGTAAGTGGTTGTGAGGGCACGTGCCTGTTGTGTAATTTTTGTTCCTTTCCCTCGGGATTCCTCTTCGGAGCCCTCCCGGGGGAATGAATGTGTACTAATGATTTTTTTTTTTTTTTTTTTTTTTTATACAGTTACCGATCTAGTTCGTTTCTGTAATATGGCAACGGTGTGAGCTGTCTTGTTGAGGCCTGGGGATTCGGCTGTTGCTGCCTCCCCTTTGGATTTTCGTCAGGGGCGTGTCTCCTTCTACTGGAAGTACTCCCGTGACGATTGACAGCTCTCCAGTTCATTTTAGAACTCTCAGGAGGCTTGCCTCCTTGGGTGGGTAACTTTCCTTCCGAGGGAAGTTTTTCCTGGCCAGGCTTGAGTTTTTCGCCTTTTGGGGGGTTCTTCTCTTGCCTTTTTTTCGTGCGACTATGCTCTTGGTGCTGAGCAGTCACACCTGCAGTTTCGCTCAAGGGGCTGGGCAACTGCAGGAGCCCCTCTTCAGAGGATTGCTCCATTTAGGTCACCGGCTGGCCAGTCTCTTCTACGAAGTGTTTCTCTTTCGTTCGCGAGAGAGTACACTCATAGAGACTCCTCTTCGGAGGATTCTTCTGCTGCTGTTGCTGTTGGCCTCCTTCGCCGTAAGGCTCACCGTCCGCCTCATCGTAAGGGCCTCTCTTCTCCCTATAAGGGTGCTAAGAGGCGCCTTTTTGAATCTCCGTATGCATTCTACAACTCCTTCTTGATCTTCCACCCCTGGTGCAGATGGACAGCAGTCTGACCTCGTCTTCCGACGGGCAACGGTCTTCCCGACGGACAACGGTCTTCCCGACGGACAACGGTCTTCCCGACGGACAACGGTCTTCCGATGGACATCAGTCTCCCGGCGGACAGACAACGGTCTTCAGACGGACATCAGTCTCCCGGCGGACAGACAACGGTCTTCCGACGGACATCAGTCTCCCGACGGACAACGATCCCTTCAGGGCAAAGGGTTGCCTCCCACGGGGGTTCTTCCCTTGCGTGTCAGGGTTCCCCTGGGCGCCCTTCTGCTCTCCTGCTCCTGCTACACAGGCGCTCTCCTGCTCATCAGCGCTTTCCTGATCGCTAGCGCTCTCCTGTTCGCCAGCGCTCTCCTGTTCGCCAGCGCTCTCCTGTTCGTCAGCGCTGTCATGATGATCATCTCTGCTGTTCCTGTTGGTTCCTGTTCCTGTTGGTTCCTGTTACGCGCCCTGTGCGCCCACGTTCGCCCTCGCGATCTAGAACTTCGGTTCAGGTCTGGGTCAAGGACTTTTCTTCTACGCGCAGGCTTCCACGCGTTGCCTTCTGCTCGTCAGCGATCACCAGCTCGCCAGCGACCTGAGACGCGTCAACGTTCACCTGCTCGTCAGCAATCTCCTACGCGTCAACGATCGCCATCGATCTGCCACGCGTGTCAGTTCCCCTGACCACCATCAGTAGCGATCTAGCGCTCGCCTGCTGTGGATCACGATCTCCGGTAGCTGAGTCTTGCCGTAGATCTTCCCCCTGCTCGCCAGCGCTCACCTTTACTTCTGTCCTTCTGTGCGCCAGCTTTCTTCATTTGCCAGCGCACATCTGCGCACCCTTCTTTGCCACGCACCAATGGGCGCCTTCCTGATGCACCTGCGCGCCTTCTGTTAGCGCCATCACTGGTCTCACTCACGTTGGCAATCGCCTACGCGCCAGCGCGATTCTTCACCTGCGCGCTAGCGTTTTGTTAACGCACCACCGCTCGCCAACGCGCTAGCTTTTTGTTAACGCACCACCGCTCGCTAACGCGCCGTCGCTTGCCGACGCGCCATCGCTTGCCAACGCGCCTTCACTCTCCTACGGGCTATCGCTCGCCAGAACGCGCCATCGCTCGTCAACGCGCCATCACCCGCCTACGCGTCATCGGTCTCCCGATCGCCTGTGCTCACCCGACGTACTCGCGCAAATCAACGGTATTCCATCGCGCGGACGGACGGTGTTCCGTCGCGCGGACTGACGGTGTTCCGTCGCGCGGACGGACGGTGTTCCGTCGCGCGGACCGACGGTGTTCCGTCGCGCGGACCGACGGTGTTCCGTCGTGCGGACCGACGGTGTTCCGTCGCGCGGACCGACGGTGTTCCGTCGCGCGGACCGACGGTGTTCCGTCGCGCGAGCCTACGTTGTTTCTTCGCACGAACGTCGGCTTAATTCTTGCAGTATCCATTGCTCGCCTATGGGTTATCGCTCGCCGACCACCAGCTCTCGCCCTTCCTACCACGCTCGCCCTCCTTCTGCGCTCCTTCGCTCACCTTCGTTTGCGTTCCTGCGTGACCGCGCATGGGCGTTTCAACGTTCGCCCACGCGCCAATCATTGATTTACCATCGCGTGAGCTCCAGGGCGATTGCGACCGCGATTCCCATTGGGGTTTTCGCAGCATGGCCAGCCTGGCGAGTATTCTAGAGCATATTTCCAGAACACGGCCTCACCCCGTAAACGCAGAGCATGGCACATGCAAGAATAAGAAGAATCTTCAGGGAGGTCTGAGCAACATTCTTCTTTCCAGAACCTGGGTTAGTCCTTTCCCGTCATTCCCTGGAAGGATTTTTGGCGGGGGGCTTTCCGTTCGAGATTTCTCCATCGGCCAAGGGGTGACTGTTTACCCCTTCCTCTTCTCCATCTCGTGAAAGGGGCTTACCAGGTCCTTTCCCTCCTCGGTTACGACCCGAGGTTTGGTTCAAGGAAGCTACAGGAAGGTCATGGGTACTTTCCTCCTCTCGGGCTCAAGCACCTTGGCGTTTCGCCGTCAAGTATCGAACTTGCGGGCAAGCTTGATGTTGGACCATCTGGACGCAATGACCGGGGGCTTCCTTTTGGGTGTCTCATCCGTGGATGTCGACAACCTCAGACACCCTTCCATCCTTGAGAAGAGTTTGTTTGTGCCCAAGGACAGAGACATAGACAGCGGCTGTGCGGAGGAAGTCGACTTCCGTTTTCACTCCTCCAAGGCGCTTCCTTCCAGACCCTGCAGGGCTCCAGCGCCTCTTTCTTTCAGCCACGTCGGCCTAAGTTATTGGACCGGCTACGACAACTGAGACAAGGTGTCCAATTGCAGTTCCCTCCTGTCAGGAACAGATGGCACTGGAGGCCCTTCCGGGGGGGGGGGGGAGGCATAGTCCTAGAGGTAGCGGTAGAGTTCATGAACTCTAGGATTGGCACCTTCCCCTTGCAGGTTTCACGCTGGGAGGATGCCTAAGGTTACTCATCCGGATGACAGCTTCCCGATGCCCATTCCTGCACGATCTATGTGATCAGCCAAGGATATCGCGCCTGCCGTCTCTCAGCGAATTCAGTGTCTCTGAACGTCTATGCCATAGGGTCGGCAAGAGTTTGCCTGTTTGGGCAGAATGATCCATGCCTTAGGAGAAGGTCCTCCATAGGATCATCGACGGCTTCACCCCCGGCTTCTTCAGTCGATCCTTTCTTGTAAGAAAGTATCTGAGACGGGAGTTCCGTAGTCGACCTCTCAGCCCTGATCAAGTTTGTCGAACAAACTTCGTCCAGCGTGGAACAGCAGAATCGATCAGACTGGTAACAAGGCGACAGGACTCCTTAGGCCCTGGATGGGAAGGACGGGTATTTTCAGTTTCCATTCCATCCATCTTCCAGGAAGCTCGTGGAATTCAGCCTAGACTGCAGGTATTCCTGCTTAAGATGCAGTGTGGCGATCCCGCCGTGGCATCGCAGGTTTTTTTCCCCAGAGAACTCTCCCTGCTTTCCTCATGGCCGCTCAGGTGCAGGCTTCCGCCTCCTTCGCCTTTTGGAGGTCTGGTCAACTCCGGTAGGTCTGGTTCGACCTTCTTCAGCGCCGGGACAAGCTTCCGGATGCTTACCATGAGTGGGGGTTCATGGTATTTTGCTAGGAGCCTTCTCTTCTGCCTCAACATCTGGAGTATCTAGCCATGATATTGAGTCAACGGCCTTACCACATTGGAAACCCCGCTTCTCGTCCGTCCAGCGAGGTTAAGCAACGTCGGTTCTAGTCGGTACTTGGATGGGTGACCACCTGGGGACGCCAGATTCTGTTGCCACCTCCTCCGAGCCTTCCCTTCAGTTGACTGTGGCAAGGCTGAGGAGAGTCGCAGTACCTGTTCTCAGTCAAGCAGAGCTTTCAGCCCTACCTTGGAACGTTTCCTAGTTCTCTTTTCCTCATTGACCCGTCTATAGTTCCGAACGGTCGCCTCAGGATAAGTTCCATGTGGGGTGGTCCAAGTTCCGGTGGTTTCAAAGCAACGATTAACCGGACTTTCTGGCCCCTATGGGACCAGCGGAACATTTAGACCTGCAATGGGTGTTGACCTATGGAACCTCTTGATGGGAGTGGATATTCTCGTCCTTTCCCCACATTTTTGATGATGTTCTCGGACTCGTCAAAGAAAAGGGGGGGGGGGGGCATGTTCCGGTCCAGGCCTATGGTCAGTACCTGAAGGATACCTCTCCATCATTCAGGCAGGCTTAGGGGCCGTAGTCTGGCCCCTCTACAGATCCTACAGCTCCTGCCGAGTCGCTCCGTGCGCGTCGACTTCATGGTTCTGGCGTGTTCTGTCCAGCAGGGGACGCATTTTCACACCTTTGCATCTTGCAGTAGAGATACCGAGATGATTTTAGATACTCTCAATACCACCATCGGCTCTCTCATTCCAGGCAGAGGAATGTTCTCTCCGTCCATCCGAGCAGAGCCTCGTAGAGAGAGTGTACCTGGGGGTCTTTGGCCTTGAGAGTCCAGCAAGTCCTGGTCTGGGGGACCTGATCGCGACAGCTTGGAACCTCAAGCTTCCGCTGTTCTTCCCCCCAGTCCCAGACCCCGAGACTCTGGTAAGATGCATTCCGGTGATGGTAGGACAACGTTGACGCCTGCGTCTTCCCTCCTTTGTTGTCTGTTGAGAATGGGTCTCAACAAGACCAGGTTGTCTGTCAACCTTTCAATGGCCCTGAGAGCTCCACTGGGACTATGCGCAGAACGGTTTCCGGACCCTCTGCTTTCCCTGACGGAACTCCCGGGAGAGCTTCTCCCACGGCACAGGCTACTCAAACAACCACACTGCAACATCTTTCACGAGCTGGGGTGTCGCTTCGGCTTCATGCCTGGAGACACTACGCCTCCTCCTCAAGAAGGGACAACCCGCTACAGTCGCGGGACGGAGGTCGCGTCATCTGCGATAGTCATCCGCAGGGGTCTTCCAGGCAAAGTGAAGAGTCTTCGGTGGTTGGTGTCGTGGGAGATATACCTCTTCCCTTCAGGCCTCTTCTCCAGCAATAACGATCTTATTGCCTTTCGGCGGGAGGAAACTCCTTTCCGCTCTCGGCAATGAAGCCTGTCGCTCAGCCTTTCCATGACCTTCAGGCTTAAAAGGAATAACTTTTTCCTTCCCGCTGGACCTTTCCTCGCTCATGCGAAGCTGCGAACATCCCTGCCCTAGTCGGAGTGAGACCTCCAACTTGGAGCATGGCTCGGACTTTTTAGTCCCTTAAGAGATCTTCTCAAGACCCTTTACATCAGGCCTCTGATCATATTCCGTCTTGGGTTTCCTGCTCACTCTGGCCGCGGCCAGTGTGTAAACAATCTTCTTGGTCTCGTACGACTCCGCCCTTTCTAAGGAATAGGGGAAGGCAACATTCAGGTTCGCTCCTGAGTTGTTGGCTATACTCGGAATCTTGGGGTCCCGGCCCTTCGGTCCAATTCCTTCAAGATTTCGAGTCACCATTCTGTATCTGATGTCCCAAAACCTTCTCCTCCTTACCAGTAAAGGAATCGAGAGGTTAGCTTTGGGAACAGCTGCAGTTTGTCCTCAGTTGCAGCCGGTTTGGGAGCACAAGAAGGACACGGTTGAGAGTCACCAGTATACCTCTTCAGCTCGGACTCAAGGACATTCATCTCGACCTGTCTCCAGACCCTCCCCCGTCACGTCGCCCTACAGCACGATGTCGGATATATCGCAACGTCCCTCGCCTTCGAGTAATACTACTCTGTGACGCAGGTGCTACAAGCTGGAGTCTGGAAGCGTCTAATGACCTTCGCAGCCCGCTTCCTGCAGGACGTGACCCACAGGAGTTTCGATACGTTTTTTATCGCTCTGTGGTAGCTACACAACAGCTGGTCTAACCTCAGGTTCCTTTTTGGACAGGTAGCAGAAGGTTGAGGGCATTGTTATCAGGTTTTAGTCTGCAGGAACGAAAGAAGTACGTCTGGCCCTTACTTCTTTCTACATCATCCCCTCTACGGGGAAGCAGCATCCTGGTATCTGCATAGCTGACCTCGAACCTCTGCAGGTAAACCATGCTTCCTTGTGTTCCGAGTATTGAGTCAATACTGTCGCGTCCCCCATACCCTGACGAGGTGGTATTGGGAACGTCCTAACCCAGAGTTTCTACTGGAACTCCAGGTCAACTGCCTAGGACGGGTCACACATCTTCCTTCACACACAAGCTTATGTAGGCCACATGGTTCCTTGCGGAGCAAGGAACTTGTGAGGTGCAGGGACTCCTTTTCTCGAGTGCGTCTCACTCGGATTCTGAGTCCCCGGGTAAAGCCAAAGCCAGTATCGCTGGGGACTTTCCACCCTACCTAAAGGGTAAGTCACCCAATGTAAATAGCGTGGTTTGTATTTCGGTTACGGAACAAATGACAAATTCGAAGATAATTTGTATTTTTCCTAACCATACAAACCTTATCTATTTACACATATTTGCCTGCCAGCCATGTCCCCCAAGACAAGTCCTACCTCTAAGTGAAAGTGAGCATTCACCTGTGTGTGAGGGGGGGGGGGGGAGGGGTAGCTAGCTACCACTTCCCTACCCCCCCTCCCCGCTAACTAGTGTGGGGGTAATACACCCTCATTAAATTCTAATGGCTCGCAATTTCAGCTGCGCTAAAAGGTAAACCCAATGTAAATAGCTAAGGTTTGTATGGTTAGGAAAAATACAAATTATCTTCGAATTTGTCATTTTTGGCTTCGCTCAAAATCCCTATTTTGGTGTTAATTGCTGAGAAATTTGCATCATAAACCTTTTATATTTTATGTCTTATTTTTTGGGTGTGGGGGTGTCTTAAGAAAAAAAAAGAAAGGTACTTGTGGTTTTGTATTGATATAGGAGTGCCCAATGAGTGGGTGGCTTTTTTTTTTTTCTTTTCTTTTTTGTAAATAATTTTTCTGTCCAGTTTTTATTCAATTCTTATCCCATCTCATAGGAATGAACTTTTGTTGCCAAGTCGTCATCCCTTCGTTCAAGTATCCCCAGTACATGAGGACAGATGCCCACTTACAAGCTTAAGAAGTCTTCAGGTGTACACCTCCCGCCTCTCTCTGATCTGGGCGTCTTATCAAGGCGAGGGAAACCAGTCGTCTTTCCTTGACCCTCATCGCTCCCTTCTGACCACGGAAGGACTGGTTCCCAGACCTCTTTGTGGTCTTAGTGGAGCCTCCCGTCTGATTGCTAGAGTGATCAGATCTACACGAACAGCCTCACTTTCATCGTTTTCATCAGGGGCTCCACATGCTTCATCTTCATGCTTGGAGCCTGTCCGGAGGTTCTCAAAGTAAGAAGGCTTTTCGTTTAGTTAGCCTCAGACATTTGACGCTCTACACGTTGAGTTTATGAAGTCAAATGGGCAGTTTTTTTTGACGCTGGTGCCGGATGAAATGTCATTCTTCATCCAGACCCTGTCTGCCTAAAATTGCAGAATTCCTGGTCCATCTTCACAGGGATGGAGGGTATCTGTTGTTCTTGAGAAGGTACTGGACAACACAAAGGCAACCAGAAAGAAACAACTTGATACTTTGCCATAACAGTAGAACCAAAGCAAAAGGCAGAGGGAGTGATATGGAAGAGTTTGTGGTAAATTTTCGTGTCTGTGCAAGATTACTATAAAGGCTTTTGGTGTTCATAATTCTGGAGGAAGGTTCAGAGGTGCATAGCAGTATTAGCAAGACAATTTTGATGGTGACTGGAGAGGAAGTACAGTAAAGGAAATAAGACATTGGATGAAATGTCTTTGTCTTTTTGAAGAGCAAGGGGAAAACTATTTAAAGAATAAAACCAGTAATGTCACCCAATGTAAATAGCTAAGGTTTATATGGTTAGGAAAAATACAAATTATCTTCGAATTTGTCATTTTTGGCTTCGCTCAAAATCCCTATTTTGGTGTTAATTGCTGAGAAATTTGCATCATAAACCTTTTATATTTTATGTCTTATTTTTTGGGTGTGGGGGTGTCTTAAGAAAAAAAAAGAAAGGTACTTGTGGTTTTGTATTGATATAGGAGTGCCCAATGAGTGGGTGGCTTTTTTTTTTTCTTTTCTTTTTTGTAAATAATTTTTCTGTCCAGTTTTTATTCAATTCTTATCCCATCTCATAGGAATGAACTTTTGTTGCCAAGTCGTCATCCCTTCGTTCAAGTATCCCCAGTACATGAGGACAGATGCCCACTTACAAGCTTAAGAAGTCTTCAGGTGTACACCTCCCGCCTCTCTCTGATCTGGGCGTCTTATCAAGGCGAGGGAAACCAGTCGTCTTTCCTTGACCCTCATCGCTCCCTTCTGACCACGGAAGGACTGGTTCCCAGACCTCTTTGTGGTCTTAGTGGAGCCTCCCGTCTGATTGCTAGAGTGATCAGATCTACACGAACAGCCTCACTTTCATCGTTTTCATCAGGGGCTCCACATGCTTCATCTTCATGCTTGGAGCCTGTCCGGAGGTTCTCAAAGTAAGAAGGCTTTTCGTTTAGTTAGCCTCAGACATTTGACGCTCTACACGTTGAGTTTATGAAGTCAAATGGGCAGTTTTTTTTGACGCTGGTGCCGGATGAAATGTCATTCTTCATCCAGACCCTGTCTGCCTAAAATTGCAGAATTCCTGGTCCATCTTCACAGGGATGGAGGGTATCTGTTGTTCTTGAGAAGGTACTGGACAACACAAAGGCAACCAGAAAGAAACAACTTGATACTTTGCCATAACAGTAGAACCAAAGCAAAAGGCAGAGGGAGTGATATGGAAGAGTTTCTGGTAAATTTTCGTGTCTGTGCAAGATTACTATAAAGGCTTTTGGTGTTCATAATTCTGGAGGAAGGTTCAGAGGTGCAGAGCAGTATTAGCAAGACAATTTTGATGGTGACTGGAGAGGAAGTACAGTAAAGGAAATAAGACATTGGATGAAATGTCTTTGTCTTTTTGAAGAGCAAGGGGAAAGCTATTTAAAGAATAAAACCAGTAATGTCACAAGAGATTCTGTAGATTATAGAATCTACAGAGGATATGAGATTTTTAGATGCCTGAAATGTGTAACAAGAACAGATAGAACACAGATCAAAGTCTGTGGTTTGTATGTTTAGGAAAAATGCAAATTACATAACTTTATAAATTTATTTTATTTTTAGAAAACTCCATTATTTTTATTGAGTTTTCCTCTTCCCCAACTGATTGTAGTTTTTTATTCTTCCAGACTTTTCATCTCAAAGGAAGGGATCATCCACCTCTTGCTGCTAAAGCTTGTAAGCTACTGAAGGTATACGCAAGAGACGTAAGACTGGAAAAGAAAGGGTCATGTTGGAAGTTTTTGTTGTACAGTATGATGTCTGAGAATAGGAAGTTTAGTCTTAATTTCCTCTTTGAAGTCTATTAAAAATAATATTAAGGGTTTTGTCATCTTGTGATAGGGAGAGGAGGATGAATTCTGAACCACCTTTTGAATTTTCAATGAAAAGTGAAATTGAAGATCCACTTTCACTTGGAGTCAATCCAGAAAATAATGATATGTCTAGCAGTGATGCTCTTTTTAATGATGGCGCTCTTTTCTTGGATCCAAAAATGGAAGTCAAAGTAGAGCCAGAAATATTTGATTCTAGCGAAAGCTACTTGAAAAATTCCTACGAGTACGATGCATCATTGAGTGAAAACGGTTCATTAGGTTGTAAAGGGGATGTCAATGATGAGGAAAGTGGAGACACTTACTTAGGGACAGCTGTGAAAGAGGATAAAGGAAAAGAAAAGGGAAGACTTTCATGTGTAATCAGTGGAAGAGAATTATTACAGAAAGATGTTTCGAATCAAGAGGTGAATCAAATAAATGAGAAGCAGATAAAAAAAAGGATCTTTGGTAATGTTAACTCTAATGCTCTAGCTAGAAAGCGATGCACATGCAATGAATGTGGGAAAGCTTTTCGTGATAGGTATAGTCTTTCATTACATTTAAGAATTCACACGGGAGAGAAACCATACACATGTAATGTCTGTAGCAAAGCATTTACTACAAAAAATCTTTTCACAAGACATTTAGGAATTCATATGGAAGAGAAGCCATACAAGTGTAATGTCTGTAGCAAAGCTTTTACTAGAAAAGCACATCTCACTGCACATTTAAGAATTCACACGGGAGAGAAGCCATATAAATGCAATGTCTGTTGCAAAACTTTTACTAGAGAAGAACATCTCACTGCACATTTAAGAATTCACACGGGAGAGAAGCCATATAAATGCAATGTCTGTTGCAAAACTTTTACTAGAGAAGCACATCTTACTGCACATTTAAGAATTCACACGGGAGAGAAATACAAATGTAATGTCTGCAGCAAAACATTTACTACAAAATCAAGTCTCACTGTACATGTAAGAATTCACACGGGAGAGAAGTCATACAAATGCAATGTCTGTAGCAAAACATTTGCTAGAGAAGCATATCTCACTGACCATTTAAGAATTCACACAGGAGAGAAGCCATACAAGTGCGACGTCTGTAGCAAAGCATTTGCTTCGAAACAATCTCTCACTTACCATTTAAGAATTCACACGGGAGAGAAGCCATACAAATGCAATGTCTGTAGCAAAGCATTTGCTTCGAAACAATCTCTCACTTACCATTTAAGAATTCACACGGGAGAGAAGCCATACAAATGCAATGTCTGTAGCAAAACATTTGCTAGAGAAGCGTATCTCACTGACCATTTACGAATTCACACAGGAGAGAAGCCATACAAATGCAATGATTGTAGCAAAGCATTTGCTTCTAAACAAACAATAACTTACCATTTAAGAATTCACACGGGAGAGAGGCCATACAAATGCAATGTCTGTAGCAAAACATTTGCTAGAGAAGCATATCTCACTGAACATTTACGAATTCACACAGGAGAGAAGCCATACAAATGCAATGTCTGTAGCAAAGCATTTCCTGCGAAACAATCTCTCACTGAACATTTACGAATTCACACAGGAGAGAAGCCATACAAATGCAATGTCTGTAGCAAATTCTTTACTTCGAAAAAATATCTCACTAGACATAAGAAATCACATGAGAGATTTATTCCAATGTCATGAATGTGGCAAAATAAATCATTTAAAACAGAGACACTATAAACATTTAATAACTCACATAGAAGAAAAACCATTCATGTGCACGGAGTGTGGTAAAGCTTTTTGGTCTTAAAGGTTTCCTCAAGAATCATCATAGAAGGAGGTGCTATAAAATCTGATATTGTCATCTGGAATAAAGGAGAAAAAACAGCAAAGATTATAGATGTGAGAGTTCTTACTTCTTCGCACGATTGCCCAGGCCGTTAGCTCTCAGAGTCGACGAGGTGACGTGGTGCCTCCAAACAGATCATGTGAAGCACAGAGCAGCACCCCAGAACAGGCATTAGCCAGTTAGTTTTTTTAACTCACGCCCACCTAACGGTGAGTCTCCACTAAATATCGTAAGGGTTTGTATATAGTGCCGTAACAAATGACAGATTTGGAAATAATTTGTATTTTTTGTTGTATCCTTGTACAATACTGGAGCTCTTAACACATACTGATCCCGCCATCACCTTCCCTCAGGAAGTCCTGCCGCAATTGCAAAGTGACGTTCAGTTACAACTGCTGGTGTGAGCAAGGTGGTTGGTCCAACTCTTGCTCTCCCTTCGCTAACTAGCTTATGGTAGTTACACCTTGCTAGATGTTTTACTGCTAGTTCCAACTGTTGCCAAATGCGTCTCCTCTGTAAAGAGCTCCAGGTTTGTATTGTTAGGAAAAATATAAATTATTTCCAAATTTCTCATATCAGCATTTGTTCCTACACTATACAAACCCTCATTCTTTACTATTGGAGATATTCTAGCGCAAGCTGGAAAATACGGTAGAAAAACCTTACCAAGGTTGTTACCGACCGGGCCGATAGTTATCCACCTGTTAGGGGTGGGGGACTGCCTTCCGGTGGCTACTGAATACCTTCAATCTAATTCTAGCCGTCGCAGTGGTAACACCGCTGCTCCTGCTTTTGTTTGACTGGCAGACTAGCCTTTCTTTAGTGTGGTTTTTTATTAACTTTTTCTTTTCTTTCTTTATTAGATGTGATGTCCTCTAATACTGTATGAGGAAGTGTCCCAGGATTCCCCCGACATCTTGTGGCACATTCATGTCACCTCCGGAGGTGGATCCTCATTCCCTATGCTCTTTGTTTAGAGGTCATAGGTGTTCTGAAGGCTACCCCTGCCAAGTATGTAGAGAATGGTTGCCAACGCAGTGGGATAAGTTTATGAAGAGGAAGAAGAATAAATCCAAGAAAGATTCGTTACCTCCAGGTTCGCCGTCGAAAGGTAAGGAGTCTCGGGCCTCTTCTTCGGCCTCTCGATCTTTTCCTTCAGCCTCTTCCTTGCCTCCTTCCTCCGGGGGGAAGTCAAGGAAGAGTGGCACCATTGACTTAACTCCCATTCCCCCGGGTCAGGAGGATCAAGTTACCCCTCCTAGTGGGACAGTTTCTTCCATCACCGGAAATAATTCTATTACCGCTTCTATTCCAGATAACGTACGAGCAGTATGGCCTGCCCTTGGACTTCCTGGTTCTCCTTCGGTGGAAGTGTGGAACCAGTTCCTCGCAGGCACAATTTTACCTCAGGTCCCTTTTGTTTTGGAGCCTTCGGGAGTTTCAGACCTCGCCGACATCCCGTCAGCCTAATTGGCGGCCGCTGAAGTGTTAGCAGATGTAAGAACTTCAGCTCCCGCAGAACCTACTTCACTTCGTGCATGTGCTTCTACGAAACAACATCGCAAGTGCGATCATCGCGATACCTCCCCCTTCTCCTCCTCCTCATCGTATTCGTCATCCTCAGAGGATAGGAGAGAAATAGATAAGAGGAAAAGGAGAGCTCGCTCTTCATCACCCAGACGTTCTCGTTGGAGAGAGAGGCGACATAGGAAGAGACGTCATCGTTCTAGCTCTTCCTCGCCCTCTGTCTTTTTATGAAATGGCTCGCCGAGAAGCGATAAGTGCTTTTGCCATAAACATAAAAAGAGTACATCTTCGCGCCATCGTTCTGCTTCGTGATCGTCTTTCTCTCGCGTGGAATCATTTAGGCGCTATAAGAAGAAGAGCTATACCATACATTCGCGCTCTTCGTCACGAGAGTTTTCTCGTAAGCGCAATAAGCGCTGCCGTTGGGGCGATGTTAAATTTAAGGAAAGAGAGCACTCTGAGCGCAAATCCTTCCCTTAACATTTTATCGGGAGGAGCTCAGAGCGCTCTAGGGAAGGGAGAAAGAACTCTTCATCTCGCCGTTGCTCTATATCAACAGAGAGAGAGCGCTCCCGTCCTTCAACCTCCCGATCACGCAAAACTCCGGACTTACCTGCGCGGGGTCATTCACCTCGCCCTTGGAGGTCGGACAGAACAGCTCCCGTTCCCGTACTTTCTAACGAGTTACGGAATATAAGCTTCACGAGAACTTCAGAAGACATAGGGGTTCAACCCTTCTCTTCGGCTGAGAACAGAGAAGAAAACCGATCAATGCAACCTCCTATTGAGACAGTACCGTTAATTCGGTCGCCTTCGCCTAAACCATCAACTTCCAGGCAAGGTCAGGCGCGCGGCGCCATTGGCTAGCGCCCAGCCCTCCCTGGGAATATCGGCAATGGAGTGTGCTACTTTGCCGTTACCTTCAGACACTCGGGCTTCTATCGCCCCCCCTCGCGAGGAATTAGCACAACTGGAAGATTCCTCGTAAGAACAACCATCCGCCTATCTGAGGGCTCTAAGAACGATTTGTAATATCTCAGGCCTCGGAGATTTACATCCGTCACCTCGACATACCGACGCTCCAGCCTTAGACAGACTATGTCGTCCTCAACCAAACCCTAAGACCAGAATCGAACTTCCCTGGTCTATTCACACATCTGGCCGTCTGATGAAGGTCTCACAGGCCATCTCGGGGGAAACGGATTCCTTGAAGTCTCAAGGATCAATCCCATAAACTTCTGCATTTTCCTTTTTCGAGGCAGAGGCGTTTTTACAAGGTCAGAGATGCCAACCCTTCTCCTCTGACACTGGATCCCCTCACAGCAAGGCTCATGTCTGGCTGCTCTGCAGAGAGACACTCTTCTCTCCCAGTCTCTTTCACTGCCACAGAAGCCTCGGCAATGGAAGCAGCACCAATGTCCCTTCTGGAGGCATTATCCTGGTCTGACACGTGGTCAGGTACGGTCGGTTACCTAGCTAGTCACGAAAACCTTTCAAACCAAAACTCCATGCAGTCCCTACAAGAAGTCAAGGCAGGCGGGGCCAAAACAATGGACTTCCTAACTGTTACGGCTGCAACAATGTGGGGCAACTGGATTCTCAAAAGGAGGGAATCTGTAGTCTCCAGACTTCATAGGAGCTCGGTAAGACTGAAAAGTCTGATTTGAGAAAGTCAGTTCTTCTGCAACCTCTCCTCTTTTCTAAGCAGGGGGTCTCCTCTGTCCTGGATACTTGGAGGAAAGAGACGCAGGACATCGCAATGCAAAAGGCTGTTTCCTTTCGCCCAATGCAACGGCAGCCAACTCCACAACCCAAAGCAACAATCGCAACTCCACTGCCATGCAAGACCCTCAGCCGCCCCTCTTTTACTCCCAAACCAATGGGCAGAGGAAAGTCGACTCCTCCTAAGGCTAAAGGCAGAGGGAGGAACCCTAGACAGAAATAGGATCACAGCTCCCCCTCAAGGTGCGTAGGGGGTTGCCTGCAGGGGAGTTGGAGGAGGTGGAAGGCTATGGGGGCCATGCAATGGACCATCAAGGTGCTTCGTTGGGGGTACCGCATCCCCTTCATAGACTCTCCTCCTCCTCTAACTCCTCCCCCGATCTCGTCCTCCCAGATCCCTCGGGATCCTGGGAAACAGCAAGCCCTAGCTCGAGAGATCCAGAGCATGCTTCTAAAAGACGCCATTCAAGATGTCTCCAACGCTTCCCCGGGGTTTTTCAGTCACCTTTCTAGTAGAGGAAGCCTCGGGAGGTTGGAAACCAGTAATCGATCTTTCGACCTTGAACCAGTTTGTAAAGCAAACTCCATTCAAAATGGAGACAGCTGTCTCCTTGACCCAAGCGGTGCATCCAGGAGACTTTATGGCATCTGTGGACTTAAAAGATGCATACAGTGGTACCTCTACATACGAATGTCCGAACATACAAATTTTCCAACATACGAAGTAAAATTCGACCAAATTTCTGCCTCGACATCCAAAGTGTTGCTCCAACATACGAAGTAAACATTACGCCATTGAGCGTCGAGTGCTCAGTTCTCTGTTCTTGTGTGTATCGTGTGGTTGTCCTCTGTTTGGTCTGTTATTAACAGTGCTTATTTTCTTCCTTTTCTCACATTACCTTTTTTATTTTACCTATAATCACGGTGCCTAAGAAGCTAAGTTTCAGTACAGGAAGAAGGCAATTCTTTTATTAGAATTGAAGCAAGAAATTATAGAAAAACTTGAGAGCAGTGTGCATGTGAGTGATACTGTATGGCTAAACAATATGGCCGGAATAGGCCTATGATCTCGAGGATCATCAAGCTGAAGGCAGCCATTAAAGCAAATAACCATCGAAGGGGATCACCATTATTACAAGACATCATAGCAATACCCTGGAAGAGATAGAACGCCTTTTGTTGATAGGGATAAAGGACAAAGAGATTGTTGGCAATGATCATTTGTGAGAAGGGCCAGCGTGATGAACAGAAAGAAAGAAAAAAGTGAAGCAAAGAAAACCAAGATATTATTACCAAGCTCTTTTAAATAAGACTTCTCTCTTTTTCTGTTTCTCTCTAAACATAGCATTAACATGCTCTTTAAATAAAATCTCTCTCTCTCTCTCTCTCTCTCTCTCTCTCTCTCTCTCTCTCTCTCTCTCTCTCTCTCTCTCTCTCTCTCTCGCTGTTATAGTGTTAGATACGTCTATTATTTTTTTTTCCGAGAGAGAGAGAGAGAGAGAGAGATTAAACAAAAATGTGTTTAGAGTACTTATGATTTTTAATAGCGTCAACGAGTTGAAAAACAATTAAATGTAAATAAGAAAGTAATAACAGCAAATCTGAATTCCTTTATTAACTTAAACAAATATTGATACAAACACACACACAGGTGCAAGAATTGCTACGCAGTAAGAAAGACGGTCGGGGAGGAGGTAGAGATGGTGACTGCGATAACATACCGTAACTCGTCACTGAAAGTGATGAAAATAAAAAATCAAAGAAAAAAAATTTAAAAAATATGAAATATAAAAAGAAAAAAAAAGTAAATGAGCTAAGTTAGATTAAAATTTCCGTAGGGTAAGTTACGGTATGTTATCGCAGTCACCATCTCTGCCTCTTCGTGGATCCTGTTTCCTCGTGTGTGTGTGTGTGTTTGCGCATACGCACACGAGTGTGTTTGTACAGTATCAATATTTGTTTTAGTTAATAAAGGAATTCAGATTCGCTGATATTGTTTTTTTAGTTACATTTAACTGTCTTTCAACTCGTTAACACTGTTAAAAATCATATGTACACAACACATTTTTGTTTAATCTCTCATTTTTGTTTAATCTCTCATTTTTGTTTAATCTCTCATTTTTGTTTAATCTCTCACTCACTCTCTCTCTCTCTCTCTCTCTCTCTCTCTCTCTCTCTCTCTCTCTCTCTCTCTCTCTCTCTCTCAGAAAAAATTAATAGACGTCTCTAACACTAACAGTGAAGAAGAACAAGAGAGAGAGAGAGAGATAGAGTATTTATTTAAATAACATGTTAACACCATATCTACCTTCTCCCCGATCGTCCGTCTCCTCGTGGCGTAGCAAATCCTACACCTGCGTTGGCCTGTCTCTAAGGTAAAGTGGCAATAAAACACATTTTTTATTTAATATTTTTTTATAATTATCTTTTTTACATGCTTCTTTCATATTATGCAGTTATGTTATTGTTATGTGTAATTATGTGTAGCTATTTATTAAGGATTTATTATGGGTTTTTAGGCTGAGGAACGAATTAAATGAATTACCATGTATTCTTATGGGAAAATTCATTTCTACATCCGAACATTTTCTACATCCGAAGTCGGTTGTGGAACAAATTAAATTCGTACGTAGAGGTACCACTGTATTTCCAAGAGCCGATCCATCGCACATCTCGGAAATTTCTGCGCTTTCTGGTTCAGGGTTGAATCTTCGAATTCAAGGTCCTGTGCTTCAGCCTCTCGACCGCCCCACAGGTTTTTACGAAGATTTTCGAACTCGTATCTTCGTGGACTCCCAAGCACGGAATTCATTTGCTAAGATACCTGCAAGTTTGGCTACTCCTAGCCTCATCCAGGGAACTAGCTCTGGATCATCTGAGAAGACTTCTGAGCCTTTGCTAGGACCTGGGGATCCTTGTAAACTCAGAGAAGTCTTGCTTGACTCCAACCCAAGTCTTAAACTATCTGGGTATGTCCATCAACACCCAGGTAGGGAGAGTGTTTCCGTCGGAAGACAGGCTGCGGAGACTGGACCAGTCCATCGCCAATCTCCTGTCTCCACTTCCGCCTTCAGCCAAGTCGTGGTAGTGTCTTCTGGGTCATCATTCCTCCCTGGAAAAACAAGTTCCAGGCAGAAGGTCGAGAATGAGTAGTCTCCAATGGCATCTGAAGCCTCATTGGTCTCAAAACACAGATTCCCCATTCTTGGCATTGGAGGTTCCAAATCTGGTGTTACAAGATCTTCATTGGTGGTCGACCCGAGAGAATACCCAAAAGGGCATTCCCCCTCCAAAGCCCCAGTCCGAAGTTAATACTCTTTTCGGATGCGTTGCTACGGGGATGGGGTTCACACCTAGGCCCGAAATTAGCATCAGGAGTTTGGTCTCCGGTGGAGAAGTCTCTCCACATAAAACATCTGGAATTACTAGCATCCTTGAAAGGCCTAAAATTCTTCGTAGAAGATCTACAAGGACGAAAGGTGGTTCTGATGGGTGACAACTCCACAGCCGTCTCATACATCAACAAGCAAGGGGGTACTCTGGCAAGAGACCTCTGTCTGCTAGCAGTCCAGATTTGCCAGTGGGCAGAAAGTCACAGCATTGCTCTCACAGCCAGGTTTATTCCGGGCTGGAGAAACATCGTGGCAGATCAACTGAGCAGGCATCACCAAGTGCTGAGTAGCGAATGGTCTTTGGATCCTCGAGTAACGAAGACAGTAATAGCTTTGTGGGGTTCCCCACAATAGACCTCTTTGCCACCTCTCTAAATGCGAAACTTCCCCGCTGCGGATCCCCAGTTCCAGACCACCAGGCACCGATCCAGGATGCCCTTCAACACTCCTGGGACAACCTGGATGCATATGCCTTTCCACCCTTTTGCCTGCTCAGAAGGGTGATCAATAAACTCAGGATCTCCCGGAACTGCAAACTAACGCTAATAGCTCCGGCGTGGCCAAGCAGAGAGTGGTACGCAGACCTCCTTTCCCTGCTGGTTCAAGTGCCGAGGTTTCTACCTCTAGAACCCCATCTGTTGACACAGCCACACAGTGGTATCCCCCACCGGGGGATCCACTTCCTGAAGCTTCATGCCTGGAGGCTGTCCAGTCTCTCCTCAGAAGAAGAGGCTTTTCAGGGAAGGTGTCTGAACACATGTCCAGGCACCTGCGCCAATCTTCCACAAACCTCTACCAAGCAAAATGGAGAGTGTTTGCAGCTTGGTGTAGAGGGTGAGACGTGTCTCCACTCAATCCTTCTCTTCCATTAGTGGCAGACTTTTTGGTGTACCTTAGAGAGGAGAAACTCCTATCAGTCTCGGCAGTTAAGGGCTATCGATCAGCCTTAAGCCTCATCTGTAGACTGAGAGGAGTTGACCTTTCCACCTCAGAAGATATCACCTTGTTGATTCGAGGTTTTAAGAGATCTTGCCCCCCACTGGTGATTGGACCACCACCTTGGGACGTGTCCCTGGTCTTACGTTCCTTGAAGGGACCTCCCTATGAGCCCTTAAATAGGGCCTCTGACTACTTCCTAACCCTTAAGACCGTCTTCCTTGTAGCTCTGGCCTCGGCAAAAAGGGTTGGTGAACTTCATGGTCTATCCTACGAAGTCACCCATTCTAGAGGATGGGGGTAAGTCTCGCTCAACTTCATGCCAGGCTTAGTGGCCAAAACTCAGAATCCTTCATCAGCCGATGAGAGGTTAAGAGAATTTCAATTTTCCAGCCTCAATAAGGTAACACAGGATACTGACCAATTGCTACTGTGCCCAGTCAGGGCACTAAGGAAATACCTGAAGTGCACCAGACCTTTCAGACCACGCCTCGGTCATCTCTTCCTCAGTACCGATAAGGTAAAGAAGAGAATCTCTCGCAATATCATCTCTTTCTGGCTCAAGAAAGTTATTGCGAGAGCCATTTGCGGAGACCCAGAGGCAGCTCAACCCAAAGCCCATCAAGTTAGGGGAGTGGCTGCCTCTTTGGCATTTAAGAAGAATTTTTCAGTCTCCCAAGTCTTAAGAGCTGGAGACTGGAAGCGCCAATCTACATTTACCTCTCACTACTTAACCGATGTGACACATAGGTCTCTTAAACACTTTTTCTATAGGGCCTATTGTGGCAGGGCAACAGGTGTTGTAACTATCTTTGCGCCCTTTCAGGGGACAGTAGCCATTGGTCGAGGATTCTGCGTTGCACTAGGTTTTAGGAGAACATCCATCTATCTTCTGCTCCTTTCTTCTTCCTCCCATCTGGGTATCCTAGTCTGTAACCAGTTTCAGCTGGACTGACCAATGGAGATAAGGTATGAAACTCATCTGACTCCTTTCACAAGGTATAAGTTATACTCGTAGTCATGAGGATTCCCCTTTTCAAGGTCTGGAGTTTCCTATGTATGATAGGGTCCAAGTCATTGTTCCCGACCCTCTTCATACTGAAACATTTGTTTCCACGTAATTACAAACCTTCAGTCGTACTAAGATTTTTGGGGATCTACAGAGAAAAGTTAATGGGAGATTTGTTCATCAATAGAGTCTAGTCTGAGGACTATCTTCCCTAGGAATAGGGAACCCTTCGTCCACCCTGGCCTCAAGACTAGGTCTCCTATAGTAAAGAATGAGGGTTTGTATTTAGTGTAGGAACAAATGACAAACTTATAACAAAGTTTGTATTTTTCCTAACATACAAACCCGAATTCTTTACTCAAATCTTCCCTCCGTCACCGCCCCCTAATATAGTCCTAGCTAGAATCCAATTGAAGGTATTTAGTAGCCACCGGCCGGCAGTCCCCCACCCCTAACAGGTGGATAACTACTGGCCCGGTCGTTAACGACCTTGTTAAGGTTTTTCTGTGGTATTTTCCAGCTCGCGCTAGAATATCTCCTATAGTAAAGAATTCGGGTTTGTATGTTAGGAAAAATACAAACTTTGTTTTAAGTTTGTCATATTTATTACTATTAAAAGCCAAGATGTAAAAGCAAATTGCTACCAGCCCAAGGGACCAAATAGTTGACAGCCTGGTGCAGTAAAGAAATGGGAATGTAAAGAATAAACTATATAAGAGAAATGAAAAATGAGATTATTTTAAGATAGATAACAATGTTGAATAAATTAGCATTATAAAAACTAGGAAAGGAAACATCGTCAACAGAAAAAACATTTTTACTAAGTTTGAACTTGTAAATATCCGCTGATTCAGTTTCAGGGGCAGTAGTTTATTGGCTTGGTCACAGCCTAAATAAAGCTTAGAGAATAATATACAGCATTAAGCCTTTTGAAAGAATGTTGGTGACATTGTCTCTTTTTATAGGTAAGACTGGATGATTCTACCTGCTTCTTGAACTTTAGTGAATTTATAAATGTTAGCGGGAAGGAAGAATTAAAAGCCAGTCTACTTGTATTGGAATATGAAGTCATGTAATTATTTAGAAGTACTATTGTATGGAGATAGCTTTTTTTTGGTTTGTTGAATATAAGTATAGTAATAAGGTAGAAAAGTATCATTATTTTTAAGATTTTTGTGATTTTGTTGATGTAATCTATTTTATGGTCTTAGTGATTAGTTTAGGTTTTATAATTTTCCATTGGATTGTCCTTGTGAGGAGAATCTTGATTAAAATATCTAAATATTTGGTTTCTCTTTCATTTCCACAAATGCTCTTCTCAAACATTTCAATCTGCATTTGTCTCTCTGGAGAGACAGTGTCTCGTCAAATGATTTTACAGCATTCTTAGTACAGTTCTGTATTCAGGTTTCACAAGAATGAAGTTAAGATTTAAAGATATTTTGCTGAGTAATATTCCAAGTCCTAGGGCTGGGTCTTGTGGGTAAAATCCATAATCCAATTTATTTAAGAATAAATTCTACAGGTTTCAGTATTAATGTGAGTTTACAAAATTGAATATCTGATGTTATTAATTAAGTTTACAGTATATTGATTGTATTTGTGGTATAGAGCAGTAATCATGTCCAGAGGCTGTCATGGTTTGTTTTTGGAAATTCAATTTGTTTGGGCTCATAGCTCACCCTAATGTTAACTGTACTAAGTGAAATCATTTGGGTTTAATTTTGGGTGAAGTTTGTTTTTGGTGTTTGCATATGAAAAATAGAATACTGAGGGATAAAAAGAAATATATTTTATGTAACTTTTAAGAAATATTTCTTTGTTCCGTCACTTTATACAAACCTTCGCTATTTATAGGGATATTACTTTTGGCGAGGCTGGAAAATGAGCCATAAGACTTTTAGCAAGGGTTAACTACCCATTCCGTTAGTTAGTTGGGATAGGGTGGTGTTGCTTTGCTACCGCTCCCTCTCACACACCAGTGATTTAGGTCACTTTGGTTTAGGCTCGTTGTTGTTCTTTATCCTCACCAGTTATATTTTGGACTGCCATTAATGGTTTTTTTCTTGTTCTTTCTCTTTAATAGTATGTGTTTGTGTTGACTTTTGCCATCATGCGTACCTGCCCTGGACTTGAAGGCTGGCCCTGCGGTACCATCATGTCGGCCGTGGACACCGACCACCACACCCTTTGTCCTAACTGCAGATGTCAACGGTGTGATTGTGGTAATAAGTGTAATGTGTATCGGGAGTGGTCTGCCTACCAGTGGGAAAGGTTTGGGCGACGGCGGAAGAAGAGGTCAAAGCGGGATAATTCTCCTTTCAAGATTCCTTTGAAGGGAAAAAACACAAGACCTTTCTTTCTGCCTCCTGACTCCTACTCATTCGGCCTCTTCCGAGAGACTGTGGAGCAGTAGCGTAGACCCTTCAATTTGTGACCAACCCTTGTCCTTGAGAGATGGTGTTGTTTCCCCTAGCGAAGCGGCCCCACTTCTCCCCCCGGGTGAGTCCTTGTCTATGTCTTTTGTTACAGGTGTGGTCATCCTTGCTGCAACTCATCATTCGCGTTGCGAGTGTGCAGCCGTCGTTGACTTCGTAGGCGGATCCTCTAATTCCTGTCGACTTTTGGTGTCAGAGGCATCTTCTGTCGCCGCTGCCGATGCATCTGCCCCTCCAGACTCTCCGGCTGTTGCTAACGACTACGTTTACCCTGTTCTGTTCATCCTTTGAGGGGGAAACTAAGTCCATCGTCTGTCTCCTGTGAGTGGTTCTTCCCCTCGGAGGAGTTCTCTCATAGAGACTCCTCTTCGGAGGACTGCTGCTCTAGGTGTGCTTACTGATCCTACGTCTCAGAGCTCGCCCTCCGCTACACCTGAAAGGATGTCCTTGACCATCGGTGAAAAGGCGCCGCTTCAGCTCTTTAGTCATGTCTTTGCAGCCTTCCCCTGCAGAGGAGCCTCCGCTATAGTCGTCCTGTGGCCCTTAACCTTCGCCCATTCCTGGTCATTACCCTGATGTTGCTGCCGCTAGTCCTTGGCCATCGACTCTTCTGTGGATCGTTTGCAATTCCTATTAGTGGATGTTCGCCCTTCCAAAGGGCACATCCTAGGTCCAGTTCGACCTTTCTGCCAACCTGCCGTCATCCTTCCTGTCTCCTGTACATTATCCGGATGCTCCTCCGAAGCGTTCAGCTGCGCACGCCAACACACTCCAGCTCCCCAGCACCCTGCAGTGCACCTATGCTCTCCAACAGCATGTCTTGGCGGTAAAAGGCTATCGCTCAGCCTCAAGCCTCGCATTAAGACTGAATGGAATGGACCTTTCTTCATCGCTAGAACTTTCCTCACTCATACGAAGTTAGGAACTTACCTGTCCTCAGTCTGAAGTGAGACCTCCCCCGTGGAACGTGGTTCGAGTTCTCAGGTCTCTAAAGAGACCTCTCTATAAGCCATTATTGCCACCTAACTTGGAAGACGGTGTTCCTGCTAGCTTTGGCTTCGGCCAAGCGAGTTAATGAACTTCATGGTCTCTCATACGACATCGCCCATTCAAGGAGATGGGGGAGAGGTAACGTTCAGCTTTGTCCCTGAGTGTTTTGCTTAGACTCAGAACCCGGGAGTAACTGATCCTCGATTCGACTCCTTCCGGATTTCGAGTCTTCGTTTTGTAACAGATGACCCTGATCTCTTACTCTGCCCAGTGAGGAGTTTGAGGTTGTACCTTAAGAGAACAGTCGCAGCCTGTCCCCGTGTGCCTGCACTCTTCGCCAGCTCAGGAAGGACCAAGAGGAGGGCCACCAAGAACACCATCTCAGCATGGATTTGCAAGGTCATAGGCCATGTGCTGAATCCAGACCCTCCTCCTTCACGTCACCCCAGAGCTCATAGTGTCAGAGGCGTAGCTACGTCCCTGGCATTCAAGAGGAACTTCTCAGAAACAGGTTCTTCAGGCTGGGGTGTGGAAACATCAGAACACTTTCACAGCCGACTGCCTGCAAGATATGACCCACAGGAGGCTCGATACGTTTTCTATCGGCCCTGTGGTGGCTGCACAACAGCTGGTATAATACCTCAAGCTCCTTATTGGACTAGTAGCAGAAAGTTGAGGGCACTGTTTACTCGGTTTTAATTCTGTGTGAATAAAAAGGTTTCACTGGATCTTATTCTTTTCTTCATCGTCCCCTCTCTTGGTGAAAGCAGCATCCTGGGTTCTCTGCATACGCTGAACTCAAACCACTGCAGGTAAACCATGTTCCCTTGTGTACCTAGTATTAAGCTAATACTGTTGCATCCTCACACACTGGCGAGGTTGTATTAGGAAAGTCTTGGTTACAACAGTTTTTACCACAAAAGACTCAAAATAACTTTTATCTGGACGGTCACACTTCTAAATGTATCAACATACAGCTTGCATAGGCTGCATTGTGATCAGGGCAACACCTGCCCTGGGTGTTGGGAGTGGTCTGCCTCCCAGTGGGAGAGCTTTAGATGTAGGTGCAAGAAGTCTCAAGAGAGATTCTTTGCTTTCGGGGTCCTCATTGAAGTCAAAGAAACCTACTTCTTAATTGTCCCCCTGATCTCTTCCCGAATCTCTTACTAGATCAGTCTCCCGGTGAACTTTCAAGCAGAAGTATTGACCATTTAACACCAGGTCAACTTTGGGGTTCGAGGGACAGAACTGTGGTGATATTTTATAGGAGTGGCCATCTTTGGATATGGCTGGTCCCCTGTTGAACAAGGTGTTGTTGGAGCTTCTCCATTGAGCTTCTGAGAGTAAGTGACACTGTCTTTGTCTGAGGTGGATCTGTTTGCCGATGAGTGTTGTCCTTTGCTATCCTGGAGTTTCTGCTACCTTGCCCACAGAGGGTTCTTCCCATTTGTCTTTGCCTGCTGTGGAACTATAAGATGAGACATAATTCTTTTTTTTTTACAGTTAAGCAACCTTTTTCTTGCCAGTTATCACTAGCTGGACCATAGAGAATGATTGCATAGCATTGATTGCCATAGTGTTTATTGATTCTCTATATTTCACAGACTATAAGTGGACCCATCAGGGATAATAGGCTTGAGGCTGGATACCACATATCATGTATTATTACTATCTCATAATTTTTTTTTATCACTGTCAGTCGTTTTCCATCATAATATAATTGCCTCATATATATTGACAGATTTTCCATGGGTAGTGTTTCACATACACATCCCCAGAAACAAGTGACAATAAAGTGGCATAGAAAGAGTTCAGCAGCAGTCAAAGTTAAGGGTTGTCAATGTCCAAACCCTGCTGACTCCTTTTGTAGAAAATGAACCATAATGTTGCATGGTTCTCCTTTAAGCTTGAAGCTTTCTTAAGTCACGAGCTTGGAACTTTCTTATGTCACAAACATGAAGCTTTTTTATGTCACAAACTTTGAACTTTGTTTGAATACTTTGACCTTGACCGAAAAGGCTCTTTTTTTTTTTTGGTGTTAATTGCTAAGAAATTTGCATCATAAACCTTTATTTTATATTTTATTTTTTGGGTGTGGTGTGTCTTAAAAAAAAGAAAGGTACTTGTGTTTTTGTATTGATATAGGATTGCCCAATGAATGGGCGGCTTTTTTTTTCTTTTTCTTTTTTTTTTTAAATAATTTTTATGCCTAGTTTTTATTCAATTCTTATTCCACGCCATGAGAATGAACTTTAGTTGCTAAGTCGTCTTCCCTCCGTTCAAGTATCCCCCCAGAAGGACAAATGCCCACTTAAAAGCTTAAGAAGTCTTCATCTGTACACCTTCCCCCTCTCTCTGATTTGGGCAGCTCTTATCAAGGCAAGGGAAACCAGTCGTCTTTCCTTGGCCCTCATCGCTCCCTTCTGACCACGGAAGGACTGGTTCCCAGACCTCTTTGTGGTCTTAGTGGAGCCTCCTGTCTGATTGCTAGAGAGATCAGATCTACACAAACAACCCCACTTTAATCGTTTTCATCAGGGGCTCTACATGCTTCATCTTCATGCTTGGAGCCTGTCAGGAGGTTCTCAAGGTAAGAAGGCTTTTCGTTTAATTAGCCTCAGACATTTGAAGCTCTACACGTCGAGTTTATCAAGTCAAATGGGCAGTTTGTTTGACGCTGATACCGGATGAAAGGTCATTCTTCATCCAGACCCTCTCGGCCTAAAATTGCAGAATTCCTGGTCCATCTTCACAGAGATAGAGGGCATCTGTTGGTTTTGAGAAGGTACTGGACAACACAAAGGCAACCAGAAAGAAACAACTTACCAAGTGAGTAATGTTACTTTGCCATAATACTAGAACCAAAGCAAAGGCAGAGGGAGTGATATGAAAGAGTTGTGGTAAATGTTCGTGTCTGTGCAAGATTACTATAAAGCCTTTTGCTGTTCATAATTCCTGGGGAAGGCTGAGAGGTGCATAGCAGTATTAGCAAGACAATTTTGATGGTGACTGGAGAGGAAGTACAGCAAAGGAAATAAGACAATGGATGAACCATTTTTGTCTTTTTGAAGAGCAGGGGGAAACTATTTAAAGAATAAAACCAATAATGTCACAGGAAATACTGTGGATTATAGAATCTACAGAGGATGTGAGATTTTTAGGTGCCTGAAATGTGTAACAAGAACAGATAGAGGATAGATCAATGTCTGTGATTTGTATTTTTAGGAAAAATGCAAATTACATAACTTTATGAATTTATTTTAATTTTTAGAAAACTTCATTATTTTTATTGAGTTTTCCTCTCCTCCAACTGATTGTAGTATTTTATTATTTCAGACTTTTCATCCCAAAGGAAGGAATCATCCACCTCTTGCTGCCAAAGCTTGTAAGCTACTGAAGGTATATGCCAGAGACGTAAGACTGGAAAAGAAAGGGTCATGTTGGAAGTTTTTGTTGTACAGTATGATGTCTGAGAATATGAAGTTTAGTCTTAATTTCCTCTTTGAAGTCTATTGAAAATAATATTAAGGGGTGTTTCATCTTGTGATAGGGAGAGGAGGATGAATTCTAAACCACCTTTTGAATTTCCAATGAAAAGTAAAATTGAAGATCCACTTTCACTTGCAGTTAATCCAGAAAATAATGATATGTCTAGCAGTGATGCTCTCTTTAATAATGGTGCTCTTTTCTCGGATCCAGATATGGAAGTTGAAGTAGAGCCAGAAATATTTGATTCTAGCGAAAGCTACTTGAAAAATTCCCACGAGTACGATACATCAGTGAGTGAAAACGGTTCAGTAAGCTTTAAAGGGGACGTCGACGACGAGGAAAATGTACGGACTTGCTTAAGGACTGTTGTGAAAGAGGATAAAGGAAAAGAAAAAGGAAGACCTTCATATGTGATCAGTTGAAGAGAATTAGTACAGAAAGATGTTTTGAATCAAGAAGGGAATCAAATAAATGAGAAGCAGATAAGAAAAAGAATCTTTGGTAATGTTAATTCCAGAGCTGTAACTAGAAAGCGAAACACATGCACTGTATGTGGGAAAGCTTTTTCTGATAGACGTAAGTTTACATTACATTTAAGAGTTCACATGGGAGAGAAGCCATACAAGTGCGATGTCTGTTGCAAAGCATTTACTTCGAAACACCACCTCACTGGACATTTAATAGTTCACACGGGAGAGAAGCCATACAAGTGCGATGTCTGTAACAAGACATTTACTATGAAACACAGTCTCAATGTACATTCAAGAGTTCACACAGGAGACAAGCCATACAAGTGCGATGTCTGTATTAAAGCATTTACTACTAAACACCATTTTACTGCACATTTAAGAGTTCATACGGGAGAGAAACCATACAAGTGTGATGTCTGTAGCAAAGCATTTACTTCAAAATACAGTCTCGCTGTACATTTAAGAGTTCACACAGGAGAGAAGCCATACGAGTGCGATGTCTGTAGCAAAGCCTTTACTTCGAAACAATATCTCGGTGCACATTTAAGAAATCACATGGGAGATCTATTCCAATGTCATAAATGTGGCAAAACATATGATATAAAAGAAAAACTCAATAAACATTTAAGAACTCACATGGAAGGGAAACCCTTCAAGTGCAAGGACTGTGGTAAAGCATTTTGCTCTGAAGGTTTCCTCGAGAATCATTATAAAAGAAGCTGCTATAAAATCTGATATTTTGATCTGGAATAAAGAAGAAAAAACAGCAGATTACAGATAAAAGTTTTCACCCCTTTGCGCGATTGCCCAGGGCGTTAGCTCTCAGAGTCAACGATGTAACATGGTGCCTCTGAACCACTCAAAGCATGGAGTAGCATCCCAGGTCAGGCACTAGCCAGTTAGTTTTTTGAACTTACACCCACCTAACGGTTAGTCTCCACTGTAAAGAATGTTGGAGTTTGTATATAGTGCCGTAACAAATGACAGATTTGGGAATAATTTGCGTTTTCCCTATGTATACAATCCTAGAGCTCTTAACACATACTGATCCCGCCATCACCTTCCCCCAGGAAGTCCTGCCGCAATTGCAAAGTGACGATCAGTTACAACTGCTGGTGTGTGGAGGGTGGTTGGTCCAACTCTTGCTCTCCCTTCGCTAACTAGCATAGGGTAGTTACACCGTGCTAAATGTTTTACTGCTAGTTCCAGCCATTCCCAAATTGTATATCCACTGCAAAGAGCTCCAGGTTTGTATAGTTAAGAAAACTACAAATCATTTCCAAATTTATCATATTAGCATAATTATTACTATTAGAAGCCAGGGTGCAAAAGCAAATTGCTACTAGCCCAAGGGACCAAATAGTTGAAAGCCTAGTGCAGTAAAGAAATTGGAATGTAAAGAATAAACTATATAAGAGAAATGAAAAATGAGATTATTTTGAGATAGATAACAATGTTGAATGTATATTATTATTGTTATTATTATTACTATCCAGGCTACAACCCTAGTTGGAAAAGCAAGATGCTATAAGCCCAAGGGCTCCAACAGGGAAAAATAGCCCAGTGAGGAAAGGAAATAAGGAAATAAATAAATGAAGAGAACAAATTAACAATAAATCATTCTAAAATAAGTAACAACGTCAAAACAGACATGTCATATATAAACTATTAACAACATCAAAAACAAATATGTCATAAATAAACTATAAAAAGACTCATGTCTGCCTGGTCAACAAAAAAGCATTTGCTCCAACTTTGAACTTTTGAAGTTCTACTGATTCAACCACCCGATTAGGAAGATCATTATAAAAACCAGGAAATGAAACATCGTTAAAAAAAAAAACATTTGTACTAAGTTTGAACTTGTAAATATCTGCTGATTCAGTTGCGCGGGAATAAATTGTTGTAATCTATATTCGATATTCCTTTAACCATTTTGAATGTCTCTATTAACTATCCCCTTAGTTGTCGGATTTGTAGGTTAAATACGTTAAAACCTTCCATAATTTGTCTATATCTAAATTGCTTTGGTGTTGGAACTAGTTTGGTGACCCTAGCTTGTACTGCTTCCAGTCTACGAGTATCTATACCCATGTGAATACTTGGAGCCCAGAATTACCAAGAAGTGAGTAATTTTGTTTGTAGGTTACTATAACCTATATGCATAACTTTGCATTTCTCAAAGTTGGAAGGCCTTTGCCATTTTCTTGACCATCCTCATAACTTATATAGATCCTCTCTTAAGGCTTTTACATCCTCTTGAGTTCACAGTATTTAAGCCCACTTTAGTATCGTCGGCAAATTGGGCTATTCTACTAGTTAATCCTGAATCTAAGCCCTCAATATAAATCCTAAATAGTAATGGGTCAATGACGGATCCTTGAAGTACTCAGCATGTAACAGCTGCCCACTTTTCGATCAATACTGCATAGTGCTCTAATTTTAACTATTAATTTCTTATAAGGAATTTTGTCAAATGCTTTTGAACGTTTATGTAAAAGATGTCTATTTCTATGGTATTGTCATAAATGCAAAACTGGAGAGAGATGGAAAATTTATTAGATTGAAAAAAAAAATAAGATGCTAAAAAACTTAGAGAAAATTGATTTGTAAAGACGTGAAGAAAGTATTTGATTCAGACGAAAAGACAAACATGAAATTTTCCTTTTGAAATTGGTATCCATAATAAAGCTATTTGCAAAATAGGAGATTTGCATATCTCATCTTTATTCTATTTTATCTATTTTACAAAGCCCTTTAATTTTGGGCAGTACGGCCACACTCTCCCTTTATTTACACAGTATTCGCGGACAGTTAATAACCCTTCTATACAGAATTCTTTTTTATTTGAGGATATTTGAATTTCTCCTTTTTTCAAAATTAAAGGATTTTTTTATGGATTTATAAAGGATTTTATCTAATAAGGCTTTTTCTCTTTAGGCTTTTTCACGTTAGTCTCTCTCTCTCTCTCTCTCGAGGTGCCTCACACTGAGGGACCTGGGGGAACCCAAACAAAAGATAAGGCAATAAGGTAAGGCTCTCTCTCTCTCTCTCTCTCTCTCTCTCTCTCTCTCTCTCTCTCTCTCTCTCTCTCTCAAGATGTTTTGTGCTTCAATAGTGGTATTTGTAGATTTATTTCATTAGCAGGCCTTTGAAAGATATTCAACATTTATAAGATCATTGTATCTTTCACTGATTTAAATAAAACTTCTTTATTTATAACAAACGAAATTGGCGTCAGTAACTCACGATGTGAGGATGCCAGAAAACTAGAAAATCAATCAATATTTTCTGTCAAAAAATATCATTTAGTAGACAGGTAATTCCAAATAAAAGAGACGGAACTGAAAATCCGGTAATAATATCATACGAACTGAGAAGGAATATCATGTTACATAGCTTTCATATTATATATTATTCTCTTTCTCTCTCTCTCTCTCTCTCTCTCTCTCTCTCTCTCTCTCTCTCTCTCTCTCTCTCTCTCTCTCAGCACCTGTTTTCATATTTCACTCATGTTAATAAATCATAGAGAACTGGTACCAAAGACGGTAAAATCATTACAATCTGATAGTAATTACTAAAAGAATATGAAAAAAAATTATATAAACATTCTTGTCAGAGAAACTTATATTTATTTGTCAATAATTAAAAGAATAGGCAATAGTAATATCAGAAATATAAACCACGAAGCCTTTACTATCACCTACACTACATTATTCTACGATATTCCTGGTCGTCCTATAGTTCCAAAAAGATTTTATTTTCATACATTTTTTAAGAATATCATTACCCAATTGGAAAAATAGGCTTTGATGGAAATGAGATTTCTAAAGGAAATTAAAAAGTTGAAAATATCTATGAGAATATAATTATGAAACTCTTAACAAAACCGAATGCTGTCTAAATCTGATGAAACTTTACAAAAATTTATATATTTTTTTTAATGAAAACATATTACAAATTGTAAAAATCATGTACGAGTTCGAATTGGAAGATTATATTAGGAAAAAGGTGTTTATTATTTCCATCTAACCTTAATCAAAGACTGTTTGTGAGAAGATCTAGGTTGGCTGGTATGTACAGTTGGATACAGGAGTCTCTGGTACCCAGTCACACCCTTACCCCGCAGTAAGGGTGTGGCAGGTTGCTCTTTAGAACAAGCTGTACCAGGCATTTCTGTGTTCATTTGTACCTCCCCATGAGGATTCTGTTTCATTTAAGTCTTTAGTCAAAATTTCTTGTCCCATGTTGGGTACAGGTTTTTACTGGCATAAG
>NW_027168704.1:297500-315000 GCF_036898095.1 Palaemon carinicauda
CTACCTACCTCTACATCATGTTCAAGGACCGAAGTCCTACCCGGTACATCCGAAAATAATTCTTTATAATTAGATACTAAATTTTTCAAAGACCTTTGTTCTTCCTTACCTAAATGTGAAATTACTCCCGAAATTTTTTCCAAAGACTTTCTATTATCCGACCGCCATTCACATCCATTAAAACAATTATCATCAATACCCTCCCCCTCTGAAAAAGAAAAATGGTTATTGTTCTCAGAATCTACCGTACTCCCAATGGTTGCCACAGGAATGACTTTTTCCCGTTCCATATAAGCTTTCAACATATTTACATGACACAGTTGAAAAGGTTTCCTTCTTTGAGGTGTCTCCACTAAATAGTTAACTTCACTTACTTTTTTCAAAAGTTTCCAAGGACCTGAAAAAGAAGCTTTCAATGGATTCCCTGGGAAGGGTAACAAAACCAATACTTTATCGCCTACCGCAAAGTCGCGTGCCTTGGACCTTCTATCAAAAAAGAACTTCATTCTTTTTTGGCTACATAATAAGTTTTCACCCGCAAATTTCCAAGCCTTGGTTAATTTATTGCCTAGATTAGACACATAATCCAATAAATTAACCTCAGGGACGTCTCCCTCCCAAGACTCACGAACCACATCAAGAGGACCTCGAACACAATGGCCAAACACAAGGTTGAAAGGCGAAAAACCTAAAGACTGACTTGGGACAGAACGAAAAGCGAACAACAAATAAGGTAATTCCTTATCCCATTCAGAACCATTAATCAAACATTATTTCTTTACCATAGATTTCAGGGTCTGATGAAATCTCTCCAGAACTCCCTGACTTTCTGGATGATATGGAGAAGAGGTCACATGTTTTATATTTAACTCTGCCATTTTATCTCTGAAATACCTGCTAACAAAATTAGAACCACAATCCGATTGAATAATTTTAGGCATCCCAAACCTGGTAAAAAGAGTCAATTAGTACATCTACAATTTTAACACTTTTTATCGTACGTAGTGGTATGGCCTCGGGATATCGAGACATCCTATCCATGATTGTCAAAATATACTCATTACCACTACGCGTCTTTGGTAATGGTCCAACCACATCAATAATGACTTCCTTAAAAGGTTCGGAAACTACGGGAATAGGACATAGAGGCGATTTTGGAATCCGCTGATTGGGTTTACCGACCCTCTGGCACACATCACAACTATTGACAAACTTCTTTACCTCTGCCTTCAACTTCGGCCAATAATAATTCCCTAACAATTTGCAAGAAGTTTTATGAATTCCAAAATGGCCGGCCAAACCACTTTCGTGCGCCAATGACATTAACTCCTTCCTGTAACCAAAGGGAACCATTATCTGTTTCACAATTTCATAATCAACATTATCCACCCCCATAGGCCTACTCAACCTATATAAAATATTATTAATTATCTTAAATTTGGGACCAGTCATATCAGACACCTCCCCTGACTCGATAGGGAGTTCCCGAAACTCCTTTTTCTGGGCTTTGATTAACTCTTCAGTAGTCCAATTTAACTTGTCCGTTAACATTCCAAGATCTACAGCTAGGCTATCACTACGATCTAAACTACTTAAATCTACATCAATTGTTGACTCTGCAGCGTCAACAATTCTAGCACTAGAACGAGTAACTGGTGCTACTTCACTATCAGGGTTTATCCTTATCGGACAATTATTATTCTTCATAGCCACATCATTCCCTAACACAACATCAACCTCCTTAACCGGGAATTTATCAGCTATGGCCAATTTCAAATTCCCTGCAAAGGAAGGGCAGATTAAATTAAAATTTTCAATAGCATATGACTTTACGGAATCAGGAAAACCAGCCAATAACACAAATTCCCCACTTTTGGGTACAAAATTACAAGGTAATGCCTCCCTTAAAATCAAAGACTGAGCTGCACCGGTATCACGCAAAATACGCACTCGTCTTTTCTCGGACGAATTGGCGAAGGAGACACTACCGAAGGAAAAATATCTGTCAAAACAACCAGGTAGTCATTGATCAGTGGATGTTGTTGGGGTAGGTTCTCTCTCTCTCTCTTCCACGCCCATCACTGGCCTAACATTAGCATTTTTGGATTTTCTAAACGCATAACACATGCTCTTTACGTGCCCCTTCTTATTGCAAAAGAAGCACGTCAATGTTTTCAATTTCTCTGGATTATATATATTTTGCCTATTACCTCTGTTAGGAGAAAAATTATTATTAGCATTACCCTGATTATTACCCTGATTATTATTACTTCCATGATTATTTCTGTTAAACACCTTAGCATTATTATTCGGATTAGCATTATTATTCCTACCCATCTTAACCCAACTAGACTTCACATTTGTCGTTACTCCCCCTAACTCACTCTTATGAGACAAGCAATATTCGTCACTAGCGATGGCTACTTCCTGAACGGTCTCGAGTTTTAACTCTTCGAGGTGGACCTTCAGTTTATCTGGGACACACCTCTTAAACTCCTCCACCAACATTAACTCTTTCAATCTCTCAAAATCTCCCACCTCCTTGGACTTGAACCAATCGCTAGCATACTGTTCCTTCGCCCTGGCAAATTCAACAAAAGTTTGTTACCTACATTTTTCTAAGTTCCGGAAGCGTTGCCTATAAGCTTCAGGGACTAACTCATAGGCCTTCAAGACAATAGCCTTTACACTCTCATAATCTGCTGATAGATCCTCCTCCAGCGTTACATATACCCTCTGAGCTCTTCCAACCAATTTACTTTGTATAAGAGTGGTCCAATACTCTTGGGGCCACTCCAACCTTGCTGCAATCCTCTCAAATGACACAAAAAACTCTGCTACATTATTCTCTTCAAATTTAGGTACAAATTTGAGAGCCTGCGCTAAATTAATAGCAGGCGTTACTAACCTATTTGGGGAATGGGCGGGGGAAAAAGAAACTGGGTTTCTCATAGCAATCTCATGCTGCCTCTCCTTTTCTCTTTCCGCTGCCTTAAACTTTTCCATTTCAAATTCCATTTGTCTCAGGGCAATTTGCCTATCCAAAATTTCTACTGACACTCCATTATCAGGTTTCACCTCTTGTTCCCCACTTGTCTTTACAGTTTTAACATAATCATAAATGTGCAATAGCAATACACCCTTTCTTATGGACACATCATATTCCAATTCAAAATGCTCTGCTACAATTTCCAAGTCTTCTCTATTTAACTCTGCCAACCTCTCTTGCCACCCCTCTCCTCTAAGGAGTTCGAATACATTAACAGCCATGATCACTTATTCACACAAAACACTAAAATTACATAAAACAACACCGAGGAGGTGAAAATACACTGCCTGAAAAAAAAATTACCCCAAGAATTAACTTTGCACAAACACAGGTGAATACTCAGGAACGAAAGATCCTGTCACGGTCGCCACTTGTGATGGCTGGCTTTGACCACCACTCAAAACACTACACTTATCAAATAGTATTCACCATCATACTGTACTAAGTCCACTAAAGGTGGAATAGTAACCAAACATCAATACGAGTGCAAAGTCAACTCAAGGGGACAAAGAAAATACCACAAAAATTTCCTTAATTTTAATACATAATAACTAGACAGAAATAACACCTGAACCACAATAATACATTAATAAATGATACACACTCAATCTTAACTCCCTGTAAAAGAAAACAATTACACGATTACAGAAAGGTCATCAACACATGCATACTAAATGGAGAGAGGGTCCAGAAAGGAGAAGGCCAACGAAAAGTGAGAACATCCTAACAAATACAAACTAAATATCCCTATCAAATTGACGATGGCTGGTTTGATTGAAAGGCTTTCACAAGCTCCACTAATGACGTCAGCTGACTATCACAGGTCGTGATCACGATACTTAAGCAGGTGTAAATATTATTACCTTGGGACAGAGAGGTCCCCTTGGCTTTTACTGAACCAAGGGCAGTACACAAAATGTAAGACGATCTGGGTCCTTGCTGCAGAGAAAGGATATCCAAAAAGCTAAATAGCTTCACACTGTAGCTCTGCAATGGCGAGGAGTAAATATAATTCCCACAGCAATCGTCGCGCCCTTCAAAGTTGGAGGTTCAGAAACACACTAAGGAACCATCCTCAAAAAAAGCCCCTCCAAAACTCCGTTCACGCAGGAGCGCAGCCACGTAACCCACACCACTTGAAAATATAAAACAGCCGTTAGTCCATAATAAACACTAACATAACCACCAGTGAAAAGACAAACTATTAAAGAAGGTAAACAATAAGCTTACAGTATATTTAACCTTATACATCTATAAAAACTTAAATAATTTAGAAATATATAGCAATAATGTTACAATATATATATTTATATATATATATATATATATATATATATATATATATATATATATATATATATATATATATATATATATACCTGTATATATATATCTATGTATATGTATTTATATAGATAAGGCTATCGTTATTCATATAAATAAACTGTACTGAAAGTCAAATACAAGAATTTACCTGTCACCAGAAATGACCCTTTTTGGCAGGTGTCTAATGAGTTTGGATCTCCGCCCAATAAACACCTGACCTCATCAGCCATGGTAGCTGGTGAGGGAGTGTCATTGTTCTCTATGCCTCTGTATGTATGTTCTTACGTTTACTTTCCCTATAAAATGTAAAGAAACCTCTCTCAATAAATCAGTCCTCTGAAGAAGTATCACGAAACTAGTCCGGACTTAATCGTATATTTCGTATTTTCATTGTCCCTGCGGTTCTTCTGCATATGAGCATCACGTTTTCCTGTGATTTTTACGCATAAAAACATATATATATATATATAAATATATATATACACACATTGTGGAGAATTTTTTAATGGTTATGTTCTGAGTGGGAACTTAGTCCGGGAAAGTCTCCTTATAACAGTTACATAAAGTTCAACAGGGGAGGATATGAGCACTTACTCTCGGGGCACAAACACCCTGGTAATACTTTACTGTCACAATTCACAAACCATCACTCAAATACAAAAGGCAGATTTACTGTCCAGAGGCCGGAGTACTCCACACGCAGAAATATCAATAATTTATGGCCTACTCTAGCTTTGTCAGGTCTATAGTCATCTCATTCTCAGGCTCTGTTCCGGCTCCGTCCCAGCTACCCCAATGAAATGCTGGACAGGTATTTTACGTTAATGAAATCAGACAAAATCCAAAATGGGAGCAGTGATGTAAAGTAGTTTAAAAGTTTAAAGATAAGGATCTTTACCTTCGAAGCAAATATATTAATGCAAAGTACCTCGCTGTTACCACCTATAGACTTACTCTTCAAATATTGGGTATTTTGTCCAGTGATCAATTATTCATTTCACACATTAAAATAAATGAGGGAGCAAAAATACTAAAGAGGTTTATTTAACCTAATATTGATTTATTCACAAATTTACATCAAAACACAACGAACATCTTAACAACACAAAAATGGAATAAAAAGAGATGCAATTCAAATAATGAAAATGATGGGTTAGACACGTGGTCTGCAACAATCAAAATCAAAATGGGGTCTGGCACGTGGCCCACGTGACCCAGAGACTATGCTAGTCTCAAACCAGAAATAATAACGGAAAAATATTTACACACAATCCCACCGCACACAGTCCGAATAGTGTAATTAGCCAGGTTCCCTATAAAGTTAAAATTAGTCTAAGCTAATAAAAAATGGGGGAAAACTAAATGGCCATTGATGTAGTACCTGCACTCCTTTGAAGATCAGTCCTATGCCCGTGATAGCTGTTGACCTGGTTGTCGCACTAATTGGCACGTTGCCCTCTTGCCTGGCTCACCCCAAGAATCCTCGTTGGCTACAACTATGGTATCCCAGGGTCCTCTTCTTCTCAATCTCTCCGACCGGCAGCAACAGGACTCCTTTGTGAGTCACGTTTGGGAGAGTGGGATGGGATGGGGGTGAGCCAGAAGTGCATTCACTGACCCAGCAGATCAGTAGGCCAGGGCAGCTTTTCGTTGAATGGGCTCGACCCTACGGTCGAAGAGATCACCTGGCTTCACCTTTCCAGACAGGTGAGGAGCTTGATGCGCACGGTAATCCATTGGGGTTGCCATATCGGGACTTCAGGACAGGGCAATATATTGTTGCAAGGAGTGCAGAGGAGGCAGGATTTTGTACTAAATACTTAGAGAAATCTTGCTGCTCTAAGGGAGTTTATATATACAATAATCCTACCTATTCTGGCTTGCTGAAAATAATATTTTAAATGATTAATTGGCAATGGACTGGTGTGATGGGCATACATCTTAAAATTAACAAACCTTAATTGGTATTGAGAAATATAAGATGCATTAATTCAGCAGTATTGAAATTTATATTTAAAATTCAGTTTAGGAATTTAATCTCGACCCATGTAGTTTAAGGAAAGAACCAACATACGCCGGGGTTACGACTAAGGCCATCTGTTGTGCGTATCTACGCTGTGACGTCACGAGCATGGCGTGCGCCACTGTCAACAAGTTTAGGTTAGTCCTCCCTATGTTTCGTTAAAGAAAACTAGATGCAGGAGAGAATGTTTAAGGGGTAGCTATAGTATTAGTAGAAGAGAGCTAAAAATACGATTAAAAGAAGAAGAGTGAAGAAAATTCTTCACACCCTGGGGATAAAGGGGAGAAAAAAGGGAGAAGGGTTAGTTCCGGCAAATGTGATTCAACTACTTGTTAGTATGAGTGAGATAAGCTTACTGGCTGAATGAAGAGTGAAGTCGTTTTTCACATCAACGTCCGTTTAAAGTTAACAAAACGCTGTTGGCGTTAATTAAAATCAATCGAGTCAAAAGTTATGCTTTCACGTGAATTTGGGGAAAATTGAACCCGTAGGCAATGCTTCACGGAAGCGTTAAGTTAAGCATATGATCGGTTTTAACTTTAAACGTACGATGCAATAATAACAGAACGATTAAAAGTACTCAGTTCTTCCCACCCTAGGGGTACGGATAGAGCAAACAAAACGTAAGCCAATTACGGTCGAGTTCAGCAACAAGTCAGGCCAAATGGCAAATTAAAAATTATGGGGGTGAATCCCAATCCCGGTCTGACACCCAACGTTTTACATGAAATGTTTTTACAAAGAAAATTACTGGCGTAATGAAAACTTTGTATTTGTCGCCTGACAAAAGGAGAAAAGTTACCTCCTTCTCGGCGTTAAAAGGTGAAAAGTTATTTGACACTAGTCTGAATGCTAAATCGAGACGAACTAGGTCTATGGGGACATCGTATTTATGACAGCTTGGGTCTTGGATGTCGTCTTTAAGAAAAACGTTTGCAAGGGGAGCCATTAAAGGAAAAGTTATATTCAGCACGAGCTGAAGGATGTCAGGGGGATTATAATAAAATGACAAATTGTCAAGGCAAGAATTAAATTTACGTTTTAAAGTTAAAGCAAGGGATTGGCTGAAAAAATGCTGCTGAATGACTTGGCAAAAATAATTAAAGTTTAATGTGACGTCATATATGACTGAATAAAAATAATGAATGCTGTTCAATGTACCGTTATCCTTCAGCAAGGTGAATCGTAAACAGGCTCTTAGCTCCGGTGCTAGGTCTACATGTGTGACCTTCGCTGAATCCGCCGTCAGCGCAAAAGGTTCCTTTCTGACAACTAAAGTCTCAACCTTGCGATCACGCGGCTCTTTCTGAGGGCGGGTTTCAAATCCTGACGGGGATGTTTTAGCGTCAACACGGGTTAGAGCGGAAGTCACGGGCTTAAGAACTGGACAGTCAGGCAACGTGAGCACTGGTCCATGGGATGGTACGGTTTCAATGACTGACTTTACCGGTGTAGGCCTCTGCTGGCCTTCAAGCACACGGTTGGGTTGAGTGGTATTTGCGCTACCAGTTGGGGGGTCCATATTAAGACAATGAATGGGTTTTTCTCCGGGACGGACTGTCACCGGCGGCAAAGACAAAGGGGGTTGAGGTCGATCAAACACTGGTGGCTTAAGGTTTGGAGATGAGGGCAGAGCAGGTGGGGCTGACACAAAATTACTAACTGTATGCCGTGTTGGCAACATAGTACTGGAATGTGACGATTGAACAGGATGGGGTTTTGATGCAAAATTAATTACATTGTGCTTTACTGGCGAGACGTTAAAAGGGTCAACTATGGGATCGTTAATAACATTTTCAACGGGACGTGTCACTGAAGGTGTCGTCCTCGTTGAAGAACAAGACTGATTAGGTTTAATTATTAAATTGGGATGAGCCATGAGGCTATTAAAGGCAATTTCAACTTTACTCGAACAGGCAGCAAGTACGGGATAATTTAATTTGACAATAGGATGGTCGTAATGACGTCTCCAAAAATTCTTGTAATGGTTAAGTTCGTCTCTTACTTTACTAATTTCAGTTTTAAAATGACCCACGGCTTCAGGACCCATGTTGGGAAAATCTACTGAAGCAAGAGCATGAAGTGCTAGGTCTGCGTCCTCACAAACAAAGGTGAATGTTAATTCCTGTTCCTCAAGCTTAGCGCTAATCTCCTCGGGGCTGAGCGTTTCCGTCTTAGGCGGTGAAGGGTTGTTTACGTTAAACATGAAGTCCGCCATCTTGGATTGACCACGTTTGATGAACGGATTCGTAAAAGCAAACAAAGGGTAACTGAATTTCAAAAGATCATGAAAATGAAACTTTACAAATTTAATAGCATGACAATTGAATATTTAAATTTAATCATGATGGGGGAACAAGTTAAATGGACAAAAACATATAAATCATGAAATTACTTTAAATTTCAAAGTGACCGGGTCCAACAAAGCAGACGATGCCCAGGTCACGTGACGTTAAAGACTTTGCTAGAATGAATTATTTACGCACGTGGCGATAATGACTAATTAAGTTACTTTAAAGTAAAACATTAGAAAGCACATGGGCTTATGAATGCAAAGTATTAAGTTGAATGTTAAAATAACAGGTCGAGGCTGACACTGTTGTGACGATTTCACAATTACGGGCGCACTAAGGCAGCCACTGAACTCCTCAAAATGTAGATAGGCGCACGAGGCAATTACTTAGATTTTAAAGTGCACTCTCTTGGAGGCTAAACAAATATGAAATTTCCCTCACGCGGAGGTAAAACAAAAATATCCTCGCTAAAGGACAAAAACAATATTTCCTCGCTAAAGGAAATCAAATGAACTACACGAAGTTATTTACTTACGGTAGCAACCAATTACGCACCCTTAGTTTGGGCTGTAAACAAGATCCGCCATCTCGGAACAAACACGTGCAATGAAACGGACTTGGGGTTAAGTTTCTACGTTACTCGTAAGAAGACTTAAAATTATGTTACGCCAATTCGCTCTTTAGGACAAGGACACGTGCTAGGTATACGGGAACATTAGTTAAAAAAAAGTTAAGGTTGGTTAGGGAAGGTAAACGACACAAAGGAAGGTAGACCAAGGTACAAAATGTTACAAATTAGATGCTTAGCTAGCAAAATTACTTGACAGGACGAGTACACCGGCGCTCTAGCTGAGCAGTAAACACGGGCGTCTGAACAACAAAAACCTTAGTTCAAGTAGCTTAGAACTTTCTGGTATAAGTGGATTCTGCCACACGTGGGTGAACGGATCCGAGACAAAGTGAAAATCCTACGACAAATTCTAGTCTTTCTGTAGAACATTCAAGCAACAAATTAACCTGGTTACGTAGCTCTTTCCTTAAACACGTGGTCGATACAAAAACATCATGATGATTACAAATTTCTCTTCCCAATTAAAGTCTGGGCATTACACATTCGACAAACTGGCTGTGTGCATGTGGGTAAGTGATATAGCGAGTTACTATATGCTTAATCAAGCTGATTAATTACGTTAATGCTTCACAAGTCAAAGGTAAAAGATCCGGTTCGAAGGACCACTCGTGTGGAGAATTTTTTAATGGTTATGTTCTGAGTGGGAACTTAGTCCGGGAAAGTCTCCTTATAACAGTTACATAAAGTTCAACAGGGGAGGATATGAGCACTTACTCTCGGGGCACAAACACCCTGGTAATACTTTACTGTCACAATTCACAAACCATCACTCAAATACAAAAGGCAGATTTACTGTCCAGAGGCCGGAGTACTCCACACGCAGAAATATCAATAATTTATGGCCTACTCTAGCTTTGTCAGGTCTATAGTCATCTCATTCTCAGGCTCTGTTCCGGCTCCGTCCCAGCTACCCCAATGAAATGCTGGACAGGTATTTTACGTTAATGAAATCAGACAAAATCCAAAATGGGAGCAGTGATGTAAAGTAGTTTAAAAGTTTAAAGATAAGGATCTTTACCTTCGAAGCAAATATATTAATGCAAAGTACCTCGCTGTTACCACCTATAGACTTACTCTTCAAATATTGGGTATTTTGTCCAGTGATCAATTATTCATTTCACACATTAAAATAAACGAGGGAGCAAAAATACTAAAGAGGTTTATTTAACCTAATATTGATTTATTCACAAATTTACATCAAAACACAACGGACATCTTAACAACACAAAAATGGAATAAAAAGAGATGCAATTCAAATAATGAAAATGATGGGTTAGACACGTGGTCTGCAACAATCAAAATCAAAATGGGGTCTGGCACGTGGCCCACGTGACCCAGAGACTATGCTAGTCTCAAACCAGAAATAATAACGGAAAAATATTTACACACAATCCCACCGCACACAGTCCGAATAGTGTAATTAGCCAGGTTCCCTATAAAGTTAAAATTAGTCTAAGCTAATAAAAAATGGGGGAAAACTAAATGGCCATTGATGTAGTACCTGCACTCCTTTGAAGATCAGTCCTATGCCCGTGATAGCTGTTGACCTGGTTGTCGCACTAATTGGCACGTTGCCCTCTTGCCTGGCTCACCCCAAGAATCCTCGTTGGCTACAACTATGGTATCCCAGGGTCCTCTTCTTCTCAATCTCTCCGACCGGCAGCAACAGGACTCCTTTGTGAGTCACGTTTGGGAGAGTGGGATGGGATGGGGGTGAGCCAGAAGTGCATTCACTGACCCAGCAGATCAGTAGGCCAGGGCAGCTTTTCGTTGAATGGGCTCGACCCTACGGTCGAAGAGATCACCTGGCTTCACCTTTCCAGACAGGTGAGGAGCTTGATGCGCACGGTAATCCATTGGGGTTGCCATATCGGGACTTCAGGACAGGGCAATATATTGTTGCAAGGAGTGCAGAGGAGGCAGGATTTTGTACTAAATACTTAGAGAAATCTTGCTGCTCTAAGGGAGTTTATATATACAATAATCCTACCTATTCTGGCTTGCTAAAAATAATATTTTAAATGATTAATTAGCAATGGACTGGTGTGATGGGCATACATCTTAAAATTAACAAACCTTAATTGGTATTGAGAAATATAAGATGCATTAATTCAGCAGTATTGAAATTTATATTTAAAATTCAGTTTAGGAATTTAATCTCGACCCATGTAGTTTAAGGAAAGAGCACATACGCCGGGTTTACGACTAAGGCCATCTGTTGTGCGTATCTACGCTGTGACGTCACAAGCATGGCGTGCGCCACTGTCAACAAGTTTAGGTTAGTCCTCCCTATGTTTTGTTAAAGAAAACTAGATGCAGGAGAGAATGTTTAAGGGGTAGCTATAGTATTAGTAGAAGAGAGCTAAAAATACGATTAAAAGAAGAAGAGTGAAGAAAATTCTTCACACACACACACACACACATATATATATATATATATATATATATATATATATATATATATATATGGATAAATATCAACACAACATCGTGTTCAAATAGAAATAAATTTTTACCTCGTACTTGGGATCGAACGCTAGCCCCTTCTAATATATGTATATATATATATATATATATATATATATATATATATATATATATATATATATATATATATATATATATATAAATAACAGGCAAACTTGATGCTCAGATACGGAAGAACCACAGGGAAGATGAAAATACGAAATATACGATTAAGTACTGACTAGTTTCGTGATACTTTTTCAGAGGACTGATTTATTGAGAGAGGTTTCTTTACATTTTATAGGGAAAGTAAACGTACTAACATATTTATAGAGGCTTACAGAATAATGACACTTCCATACCAGCTACCTGGGCTGATGAGGTCAGGTGTTTATTGGGCGGCGATCCAAACTCATTAGACACCTGCCAGAAAGGGTCATTTCTGGAGACAGGTAAATTCCTATTTTTGACTTTCAATACAGTTTAATTATATAAATAACGGTAGCCTTATCTATATAAAAACATAATTAAAACTATATGTATATATGAAACACATTTATATATAAATATATAAAAAGACATATACATACGTATACATAAACAGGCCTTCATACACACACATGCGTAATACATGCATAGACATATACATACGTGTACACATACTGGTATACATATACAGACACTTACATATAAATGTTTTTTACACATGATTAACATTATATATATATATATATATATATATTTATATATATATATATATATATATATATATATATATATATATATATATATATACAGTGAACCCTCGCTACTTCGCGGTTCGACATTCGCGGATTCACCACTTCGCGGGGTTTTCCCATAACCCATATATATATACATATCGCGGATTTTCCGGAAAATTCGAAAATACCGCGAAATCTGAAGACAACCAAATACGATATTTTGTTACCTGTAATTCCATTAATACTGTAATTAGTAATATCTGTTCTTACTGATTGTTCATTGCATTACATATGATATATAATTCAGCACAGAAAGAAATAAAACACGAAAAGAGAATGTGATCATACGATAATTCAGTACTGTATACAGTACGTAGTAAAATTAAATCGAACATGAAACGCAAATCAGATGCAGTCATACCATATTAGAATGGTGTGTACTGTAATGGATGTGCTTCTTTTCCATGAATCTTTTGTATGTATACCTACGTAGTACAGTACTGCATCCAATAATATTCTTTGTTGCAAAAATCACATTTCGAATAAGCGTACGAGAGAGAGAGAGAGAGAGAGAGGCGTAAAATAGCGTACGTAAAGCTGTATTATTATTATTGTTATTATTATTATTATTGTTGTTGTTGTTAATAAAATTATTATTGTTATTATTATTATCATTATTATTATTATTATTGTTGTTGTTGTTAATAAAATTATTATTGTTATTATTATTATCATTATTATTATTATTATTACTGTACAGTATTATCATTATTTATTATTATTACGGTATTTACTTAATCTACGTACGTTCGGTATGCGCGGGGCATCTTCTATGAGTAGGTAACCAACGCATCATAGTACTGTAAGACGGGTTGTGATTGGTTCAAGCGCTGATAGATGACGAATCAGAACTCAAGTTTTGTTATCTAGCCTGTGATTGGTGTTTTGCCCGCATCTCCTACCCGCAGCATCAAAGTTCTCGCGGGGCTGGATCGTCCACTCTCTGTTACCGCGTATCGCTGAGTAGACGTTCTTAAGTGTGTGAATCTGTGCTGTGTGCGACTTTTTTAAGTTGAACTTTTTGTTACTGTAAATCCTACTGTAATGGCTCCCAAGCGTTCTGCTTCTCTTAAGGCTGGTAGTGAGCCTAAACGCCACCGAAGGATGATGACGATAGCTGAGAAGGTTACGCTTCTCGACATGTTAAAAGATGGTAGAAGTTACGCGGCCGCCGGCCGCCATTTTGGCATCAACGAATCTACTGTTCGCTATATCAAGAAGGACGAGGCGAACATTAGAAAGACGGCTGCAATCACCTTTAGCAGATCAGCGAAGCGAGTCGTTACAACGCGTAATAAAACGATCGTACGCATGGAAGGTGCTTTAGCTGTGTGGATTGCCGACTGCCGGAAGAAGAACATAGCGTTGGATACGAACACCATCCAAACAAAGGCTTTGAGCTTATATGAGAATTTTGCTGTAAAGGAACCTAAAGACGACGACGGCAACCATGCTGAAGATGATGATGATGCAGATGATCCTCAACCAGGGACATCCACTGATTCCCAGCCTCAGAAACGTTTTTTCGCAAGCAAAGGATGGTTCGCGAAGTTTTAGAAACGCTTCGCCCTGAAAAGCGTTTCCCTGCATGGGGAGTCTGCTTCCGCTGACACTGCCGCTGCTGAAACTTACGTGAACCAGACGTTCAAGAATATTATCGCCGAAGGTGGATACAAGCCGGAACAAGTCTTTAATATGGATGAGACTGGCTTGTTTTGGAAGAGATTGCCGTCGCGAACTTTCCTGTTCAAAGAGGAAGCCAAAGCCTCTGGCTTTAAAGCATTCAAGGATCGCGTTACCCTCGTGATGTGTGGCAATGCTGCTGGATTTTTGTTAAAGCCGGGGCTTATTTATAAGTCGAAAAATCCTCGTGCTTTGAAAAATAAAAATAAGAATCTCCTTCCCGTGTACTGGATGCATAATCAAAAAGCATGGATTACGAAGATGCTGACCTCCAACTGGTTCCATCAGTGTTTTATCCCGCAAGTCAGCAAATATCTCTTAGAGAAGGGCTTGCCATTCAAGATCCTTCTCCTTATGGATAACGCTGGTGGACACGCAACTGACCTGTCGCATGAGGGCATTCAGGTTGAGTTCCTGCCACCCAACACCACGTCATTAATTCAACCGATGGACCAGGGGGTTATCAGGGCGTTCAAGGCCCTCTACACGAAGAATACCTTGGCGGACCTCGTTGCGTGTGTGGATGCTGCCCAAGATGACGAGGATGAAGATTTTAACTTGAAGGCGTACTGGCGGCAGTACACCATAGCCACGTGCCTGCAGAATATTCAGAAGGCACTTCAAGAGATGAAACCTGCAACCGTGAATGCGAGCTGGAAGAAGTTGTGGCCCGATATTGTTTACGACGACAAGGGATTTACTCCGTCGGAAATCCAACACTCTGCAATACGGAAATCTGTGCAGTTGGCTGCCATAATTGGAGGTGACGGGTTTGGCGACATGACGACTGAAGACGTCGACGAGTTGTTGGACTGCCATTCCCAGCCCCTAACTGACGCAGACCTCGAAGACCTGACGAAATCGGCAAGTGGGGAAGAGAGTGATACCCAGGAAGAGACCCAAGAAAATGTCGAAGAAACGGGCTTAACATTAGAACGGCTTGCCAAGGCCTGCAACCATGCGAAGGAGTTGAAAGAAATGTTGCAAGAGTGGGACGAGGATATGGTTCGCTCGATGCAATTCTGCAACAAGATCGATGAAGACATGACTCCCTACAAAATGCTCTTGGATCGAAAAAAGAAGCAGCGGCAACAACTTCCGATCACAATGTTCTTCCAGCCTCGCAAAAAAGAGCCAGTTCCTGCTGCTAGTACGCCTTCGGAAGAAATTGAAGAAGTTTCCCAGGAAGAAGTTGAAGAGGTGTCCCAGGAAAAGACACCTCCGTCTGAAGAGACGTAAAATACTATCATTGGCTGCACAGTAGAACACATCATCAGCTTCATCATCATCATTTCTACTGTGCAGCAAATTCATCGCCATCACCATTCAAGTTTTTCTTCAACTTCTTTCGTGGTGAGTACAGTAACAATCTTTATTTTTTACTTTAATATTCTTACTGTACATTCTAAAACTGTATTTGTGCCTGTTTTATAGTTTAGTACTGTACGTACTGTATGCATTAAGTTAAAGGGAAGGTTTTAAAAGTCTACATGTTGTAACCTATCATATTTTTTTTGTTTAAAATTTACATTTACGTACGTAAAACAATCTCTCTCTCTCTCTCTCTCTCTCTCTCTCTCTCTCTCTCTCTCTCTCTCTCTCTCTCTCTCTCTCTCTCTCTCTCTCTCGTAAATTGTTTTCCTGCTTTGCTACGTACAATACTGTATAATTTATATTTGTAAGGTAACATATTTTGTAAATGCTTTTACTGTAAATACTATATGTACTGTATCATTATTTATCACTATCATCATGTGCGTTAAATGCCTTGTTTGTTCTGAGCGTGGTTGTTTACTGAGCGTACACGCCGTCGTTTCAGGCGGCGTCATAAAGAAAAACATTTCATTTGGAAGTCCTAAGAAAAATACGTAAACTAAAACATTGGTAATAAAAAAATCAACATACAGTACTGTATAATCAATATAATCGATGCAAAAACTAACCTATACATATATGTGTACTGTACACTAAATGAGTTTGTTTCTTCATTATGATCAGAGATGAACGTAAACAAAATATTGGTTGCCATTTTTTATCGTGCTTTTTAGGTGTTTAGGAAACGCATGATATAAAATCGCCTTTAATATTTGTGCCTGTTTTAGTTTAGGGTGCTATAGTACATGCATTAAGTGTTCTGTACATTAAAGGGTGGTTTGTTAACAGTACTACGTACAAGGGAAGGTTTTAAAAGTCCGAATATACATGTTAAATAAATAGGTAAATATGATGTCACTACTTCGCGGATTTTCACCTATCGCGCCCGCGTCTGGAACCTATCTACCGCGATAAACGAGGGTTCACTGTATATATGCACATATAACATTATTACCATAAACATATAATTACGTATGTATCAATACTTATATCTAGCATAACCCTATGTAGTACCAATGTAATCATGCGCACTATATAAAATATTTGTACCCTTTGGTGAATGGTAGCTTAGGTCTAAATATTAAATTCACAGTGACGTTAATTATTTACAATACATTCAGTTTAACATTAGGTGGTTAAAGTTTTTTTTATATATCTTACAAATCTCTGTACATATAAAGGCGTTGAGTGTATACATTCCATGTCCAATATTCAAGTTGTTTTCAAAGGTTTCTTTTATGAAACTGGACTCTATGATGTTTCTTTCCACTAAGTTATTTGAATGAACCAATTTCTTTGCACCTGACCAATTAATAGGGTGATTTTTATCTCTAACGTGGGCAAAAAGTGCATTATTATCTTGAGCATATCTGACACTTTTCTTATGTTGTTCAATTCTCTTTTCTGGGGCTTTACCAGTTTGACCGATATAGAATTTTTTCACAAACATTGCATGGAATACGATATACGATTACTTGATAATGTCAGGAGAATTCTTTATTAAGGCTGTTTTTATTGTATTGTTACTCTTAAATGCTACATTTATATTGATATATTTCAACAGTTGGGGAATTTCTTTAAAAGAATTACAATATATATATATATATATATATATGTATACATATATATATATATATATATATATATATATATATATATATATATATATATATATATATATATATATATATATATATGTATATATACACACATATATATATATGTATATATATATATGCATATAAACATATATGTATATATATACCTATATATGTATATATAATATAATTTATATATATATGCATATATATATATCTATATATATTTAAATATTCGTAGATGTACATATGCATATATATATATATATATATA